>NW_019640857.1:0-82854 GCF_000599845.2 Trichogramma pretiosum | reverse complement strand
TAGGAGTGGAGGGGGCTTAGCGCGTTACCGCGTCGCGCGCCGCACAGTTTTTTATATAAATTGAGTCGCCGAACTGCAGCCCGGCACATTCTTTCGTATTCACCGAATCCGTAAAGAGACTCCTCTGCAATGGCACCGAAAACCAGTGGTAAAGCCGTCAAGAAGTCTGGCAAAGCCCAGAAAAACATCTCCAAGAGCGACAAGAAAGGCAAGAAGAAGAGGAGGAAGGAAAGTTACGCCATCTACATCTACAAGGTCTTGAAGCAGGTTCACCCTGACACCGGTGTGTCCTCCAAGGCCATGAGCATCATGAACAGCTTCGTCAATGACATCTTTGAGCGCATCGCCGCTGAAGCTTCCCGTTTGGCTCATTACAACAAGAGATCGACCATCACCTCCCGGGAGATCCAAACTGCCGTCAGGCTTCTGTTGCCTGGTGAGCTTGCCAAGCACGCCGTTTCTGAAGGCACCAAAGCCGTAACCAAGTACACCAGCTCGAAGTAAATTACCTTGCTCTTTTGATCCACCTAAACAATCGGCCTTTCTCAAGGCCACCACAAACTAACGAGGACTAAACTAAATTTGCCACGAACATTACGAGATAATTTTTATCTTGAAATTCATTGGAATTATTTTACAATCTTCAATCCCTTTTTCAACCTTGATTAAATTATTTTTAGACCACGGAGAATGAAATACATCATACTTGCAGCAAAAAAAAGACCCGACGCTCGTTCTATTTGACGCAATCGCTAATTTTACATGTCCTGAGTCTATTTTGTTTACAACAATTAATATGATATTAGAAATGATATCTGTATTAAATGCATTTTGTGAAGTAAAAGATATAAATATAATTTATTTTTATTCGTCATTGTCATCTAAATTGATCTTTTACCCAAAGGATCTACAAACTCAATCGACTTGTTTTAGAATCAGTATGTGTACTAAACTGAAAAATATTTTTAGAATAGAATTGATATAAAGAATAATATACACTTGACATCTTATGTCTATACAAGATGAACTTTTTTAAGACATATATTACAAAGAATTCATTCAAATTTGTCCTTGATATTTCAGAACTTCGTCACAATATTTTTTTCTTGAGTCAATTCCAAACTAATTTTCTTTTCAGTGGGCTTGTTAATTTCATTCCAGCTTTGAACCTGCCCACTACCTCCCAAAACGAATAATATCATCGAAATGGTGCACACTGCAGCGCCTACCCAAAATACCATTCGCCATTCTTCCTGATCTTCCTGTAAATGTATATTTATATCGTGACTTTTTTCGAAATGTTAACTCAACAGCACTTTTCACAGTCTTTGACTCAAGCACTTACATCGTGACCAACTATTTTTTCAATTAAAGGTGGTAGTATGATTCCACTTGCACTAGCTACAGTATTCATGATCCCATAGAGAAAACCAGCATAATTTGGCGACAAATCTTGATTATTAGCCAAGTTAACAATACATACAGCTCCATTGAAACTTAATGCTAGTACAAGCATAACATTGATGATGGTCACATCATTCTGTCTCACATAACATACCCCAATTAGAAAAAGGCTAGGAATAAACAGAGCTGTAATGTATAATTTAATAAGAAAATTAACTGTTTCAGTTTAAAATACTCCAGTGAAATTTTAAATGAATATTAACCAAATATAGAAGCACATTTTCGGAAAACTGTGAGTGATACAATTTGTTTTTGCCGGATATTATCTCCAATCCAACTGAAGAAGAAACCAAAAACCAATCGACCGATCCAGGGTAAACTTGCTATCAATCCACCTTTACTTATTGACATGTTTAGTGCCTTTGTCAGATAAATCATCATTGCGTATTGGTATAAAAATACCAGAAATGAATTACCAAAGTGGCATATTACTAATGATATAAATGGTATAGATGTACAGATGGCTCTTAGTGGTATTTCTTTCAATATCATCTTTTCTTGGCTAACTACTTCGGCTTGTGAGCTACGAAAAAAGTAATAAGTAACAAAAATGAAGATTGGGAGTAATTTTTTATACTCACTCTATTATATAATGTTTTTCTTCTTCACTTATGCTTGGATGTTCCAGGGGTGAATCGTAAGTTAAAAACCACCAAAACATTAACCATACAAGCATACCACTTGATGGTATGTACCATCCCCACTGCCAACCAAAATTTTCAACTATTGCTCCTAGCAATGGATAAGTTACGATTACTCCAAAGGTACCGCCTAATAATGACCAAACGAAGCGAGATTTTTCGTTTGGTGGAGCCCACTGAGATAAAAGAGCATGGCAAGCTGGATAATTGACTCCACCGGCTAAACCAATGATAATGCGCGATATCATAAGTAATAACCAGTGCATATTAAAGAGAAATGGTGAAATCATTGAAACCAATGCAACGATGATCCCTGACCAGAATATTGCTGATCGGGGTCCCAAATGCATCGCTAGAAGTCCACCGATCAAATTTCCTGGTACGTGACCATACGCATAAGCTGCAAGAACTTGCCCTGAAATTATATTAGAGAGAACTTAGCTGATATATTGAAATATATTTTATACATGGGGATTTAAAAAAATTTGATTAGTCCCCTCGATCTATTAAAGAAAATATATTTTTCGAGACCTCGAATAAATTTTGCATTTTCAGGATGATCATCAGAATCATTTATACTTTTAGAATCGTTGTAATCTGGTATATGTATCATTTTTACCACAAGAACGGGCATTTGTAAGCGACACATAAATGTTGTCCAGCATGCTGTAAACATCATGATGGCCACTATAAGTCGTTTCGGCACTTTTTCTGTAATTGTTTAAATGTATTTTTAGCTTGTATTACTCATGAAGGTTTTGAAAGTAACTTAAATTTATTGATAAGCCCGTCAATTTTGTTATGCAAAACAATTTTCAAATTCCTTTAAATATTGTTTAGAATTAGGTGAGATTTTTCACTTTTTGTTGAAATATACATTCGTTTATAGAGTTTGATAGATACAGATTTTTTCAAATTCACTTGAAGTAGCAATGAGAAATTAGACTATTTTTCCAACTGGAAAGATAGTTTTAAATCAAGGTATACACCAAGTATGTTTTTTATTAAGGATACCTACAAATCATTCCATAATAATTATATATTTTTAGCATCCTTACTGAATTTCACTGCGTGTAGATTCATTTGGCATGTAAAAATAATATTGATAAATGTAACGAATACGATTATGTTGGTTGTAATGATTGACTAGATTCTGTATTGGTAGCACTATTTTTTAAAATTATAATATCTAGTTGTCACTTATCACTGTTTCCACTATAACAAAACTTATCAGTTAAACCATTTAATATAGTAATTCGCGTAATTGTATGGTGTAGCAGGTAGTAAATAATTCTATATAATATTTCAAGCAAAGTTATTTTTTTCGGAGCGATTAAATATTTTTTATGTGTGCTCTTTATTATACTGATGACTCCTACAACAATCAGATGCACAAAACTTGCTTTGAAAAAATTGTCCATAAATATGATGCAAGGATTATGTGATTGCTCTCCTACTATTGATTTCCGTAAGCAATAAAAGGAAGTATTATTAGAGTATAAATATTACGTTGAATCGTTTGAAAAAATTGAAGCAAACTCAAATTATACATAATCTGAAGTTCAATGTCATTGCTGAACATAGTTTTAAATCATTTAAAATTATATTTTAAATAATTTTTATACTATACACAAAAATCATTAAAAATTATGTTTTAAATAATTTTTGTGTATAGTATCAATATAGTATTTCTTTATTTACTTTTTGAGCCATGAAAATTAAATAACATAGGGGTTATACATATTTCAACATAATACTTAAGAATCGACAAGTTATTTAATATAAATCTGAATACAAATAGTTTTCAAATTAAAGCCACATTTCGTATGTGATCAAGTAAGTAATTATAAGATAAAGAATTAATAATCCTGGAATAGAAATTATTTCTATATGAAATAATTCGTATGAAATACAGCACTTAGTCTTGTTCAAAAATTTATGTATACTAGATAAATTGTGTACAACATGAAACTATTATCAATTCTATCAGTTATAAATTTATATAATGCTCGTATTTTTCAGAAAAATTGAATTATTATATGAGTTATTATGTTATTGCGGCTTTTCTCGCTTCTTGAAGACTCTTTGTATTTACGTAATTTTGAACATTATATTCTTTTAGAGGTAGTTTCTGGCTTTTTAATGTATTATAATTAGCTTTAATTATATTTCATCCAGCTAATAAATAAAGAATAGGTTTTTTAAAGATAATTAGTTGTACTAGATTTGCAGAAGCGATTTGTCAGAAAAATCTCGTATCATATTTGAAATTGTTAGCAGAGTACAAACGTAAACAGACATCCCGTATACTTGATGGCAACAATGTAAGTATAGGCAGCAACGCGAGTCGAAGCATCGAAATAGGTAGTATTTACAGTCGTCAGGGACGGTCACGAATCGACCAGCTGATTTGCCTGGAGACAAACAAACCGTCCGTTCGTATTCATCACCCGTTAAATTAGCTTGATCAAAATACTTTTAAGGAGGATCAACACATTATGCAAAAGATCATCCAATATGATAAAACTTATATCAATCGATTTGTTAGATCTTCAAAATGAGATTCCAAAAAAAATGTGGTTGACTAACTAAATTTCGAGATAAACAAGTTTAAAAATGACGATTTTAACACGGGCTCTTATGGGACGCGGTCTTTTATTGTTCATAACTAATTTAAAAGATCAACCATCTTAATAAAAAATATATTTTCTAAAAGAGAAAGTTCCAAGCTTTCGATTGGTATGTTAAAAATTACCCCTTAACGAACTAACTAATGAGTAATTAAACAAAATCATTGATTTCGAATAGAGCGAGTGGTCGTCTGCCTAATGCGAGAAAGAGACAGACAAATGTCTCGAGAAAGAGACAGACAGATGCCTCGCTGTACTATTGTTATGATTGGTGTAGAGCCTCCTTAATTAGTTTACAGTGGAAAAAAATATCTAGACAAAGACGAAATCCTCATGTTTTGAAATATCGAAATGGTTTTAAGATAAAGTCTTTGGTTTATATAAATCAATAAATATTAAAAATTCGACTTTTTGCGCATAATATTATCAATAAACTCTGATGAAATGGTTTTTTAAATTTTCTTTTCGGATTGCTATGCAAACCCTTAAGCGGGGAAAGATTTTATTCTTTTAAATGACCAAAGAAAAAGCTAGAAATAACCGTGATTCCGAAAAATTAGAAAAATCATCACGCAAACGGCTTCCAACCAAGTCTGTTGTCGGTGGGAAGATAATATTCTCAATTCTTCTGGTCGATTTGTGACCGTCACTGACGACTGGAAAAACACATGTATTGTACCGCTCGCGCTACGAAGAGATGTGTGTACATTATAGGTTTGTGAACTTACAAATTTGATTTCGGTACACAAACTGACGCGTGTGTTAATAGGCTGTGATTTTAATTGCATACGTATGATGTCACTGCCCATAAAATAGTATCCCTAGTCTATGTACAAGAAATATTAGGGTCATTTGCTGTATCTTTTGAATAAGACACTTGATTCAATCAGTATTACTTGCGGAATATTTAAAGGCTTCAGAAAAAAGTAGTGAAATGGTTATACGGACTAGATTTAGTTATTCTCTCTTCGTCATTAAAATAGCTAGAAATAGAGTTTATACTATGAACTACCATTCCCTCAAAATTCATGTTGATTCGGAATTCATATTCTCGTAGTTGAGCATTTCCACGAGTTAATAATGTAGAGTTCTGTATACAGGATAGTTTGTTATACGTTTGATATATATGGTGGCCTTGAAAAAGGCCGATTGTTTTAATTGTGAGATGGTCAAGGCTAGATGTTTAGCCGCCGAAACCGTACAAGGTGCGGCCCTGCCTCTTGAGAGCGTATACTACGTCCATGGCTGTGACCGTCTTGCGCTTGGCATGCTCGGTGTAAGTGACGGCGTCACGGATGACGTTCTCAAGGAAGACCTTGAGTACACCACGAGTCTCTTCGTAGATCAAGCCAGAAATACGCTTGACTCCGCCACGACGGGCCAGACGGCGGATGGCAGGCTTGGTGATTCCCTGGATGTTATCACGCAACACCTTCCTGTGACGCTTTGCTCCTCCTTTTCCCAATCCTTTTCCTCCCTTTCCACGTCCAGTCATGATGAGAGATGCTTTGGGTTTACTGTTCGACGGAGAGCAACGAACTGATGCCGATGGGAGCCAAGCGAACGGTTTTATAGGGGGCCAAGCGGTGCGGCCCCCCCCTTCGGCCTACTGTCTACCGAGCTCCCCTCTGCCGAGCCAAGCTGCCCAGCCAAGCTACCGCACGAAATAGCGATATAAAAGAAGCGAATTGCAGCCGTTGCAGACACATATCGTTCGTATCGTTCTCACGAAGCGCATACACCGCATTCAGCTGTCGCTATGGCCCGTACCAAGCAAACCGCTCGCAAGTCCACCGGAGGCAAGGCTCCGCGCAAACAACTGGCCACCAAGGCCGCTCGCAAGAGTGCCCCAGCCACCGGCGGAGTCAAGAAGCCCCATCGCTACAGGCCCGGCACCGTCGCCCTTCGTGAAATCAGACGTTACCAGAAGAGCACTGAGCTTCTCATCCGCAAGCTGCCCTTCCAGCGTCTGGTTCGTGAAATCGCTCAAGATTTCAAGACTGACTTGCGTTTCCAGAGCTCGGCCGTCATGGCCCTGCAGGAAGCCAGCGAGGCCTACCTCGTCGGTCTCTTCGAAGATACGAACTTGTGCGCCATCCACGCCAAGCGTGTCACCATCATGCCCAAGGACATTCAGTTGGCCCGTCGTATTCGTGGAGAACGCGCTTAAGCTATAATAAATCTAGATATACTAAATCAACAGTCCTTTTCAGGACTACATATATATAAAACGAGGAAATCAATTCATTTGCATATTTTAAAATTTTGATTTCATATTTTTGTTAGTAATTAGTAAAAATGAATGTCAATTAAATCATGTTGATGTTCTTTTGTTTTAAACTAATCTTTAAACAAATTGTTCGGTTTAAATAATAGTAAAGTGGAAAGGAATCGCACTGACGTTATTTTTTGATTCGAGTGCAGAGGTTGTCTGGAATAAGATTGTTAACTGGGGGTACCATAATTTAAGGAAATAAAAGTATCAAGTTTTTCAGCTCATTTAGTTGCTGAATTTCGCAACGGCTACTCATTGAAAAGTGTAAGTTTATATGATTAATTATCAAAACGAAAGTTATCTTAAAAGAATGCCCTTTCTAGACCTCGTGATATACATAACTTCGCTCAGCTTTGGGCAATGAACGTTGCCACTAGTTTAGAGTATTGTTTATAAACCAATGAAATAGCTGTCAAAGAAAAATGTGAAAAATATTAGGATTTATTAGCGTTGATTAAATTTTGAAGTTGTAACACAACACTTTTTTGTGCGCAAATGCGTTTTTAGACACTGGAATATTGTCGAATTGCACGTATTTGCAGTGCGTGCAAAACATGTCTGTGTTGTTCGCACTCGTATCGGCATAGCAAGCACTCGTGCTTACCCTGTACGTAAAAAACGCACTTGTTGCATAAATAACTATTTGGACTCTCGTGTGCGGTGAAATGCCGCGCATTTGAATGTAATATCATTCTTGTCAATAAACTGAATATTCTTTCGTCTGTTTTAATGTAATATACTGGACTATATACAGTAAAACTTCCCTTTAGCGGACACTGATAGTTTTGAAGAACTTTTCTGCTATATTGAGAGATAACCGCTTATAAGAGATGAACAGAAATGAACATAAAACTAATGATATAAAATTAAAAATACTGTTATCATGCATTCATTACTACATGATGAATTACAAATAAGTGCTAATAATCAATAACGTATAAAATTGCAGATATTTTTTCGTTTTTGATGACTTTTTCAAAATTTCAAAATTTCAAAATCTTAATATTTTACCGCAAGGTTTGTCCGCTATTGGGAGGTGTCCGTTAATGGATATTTTACTGTTGACTCAACTAATTTTTACGTTATAAGCTGAAGTTTATAATTATGTAACATACAATTATGAATTCAAGAGTTTTGAAAATAGAACTATGAATTAAAGAGATAAATCTTCACATACAGTTTTCTCAAGGAGATTGAAAAAAATTGTCCAAATGTATGAAATGAAGAGGGTATTTTATTAAGGAGACCAACCTGTGTTAAAAGCTTAAATTCAGCTTCAGCTAAAAATAGCTATATGAATCGAAATAGTGGAAATTTTTCTTTTGTGATAGTAAAATATGTTCATTCTACACCAGATTGACAACTTCTACCCAAGCTCTGAAATACCAATTACATCACTTTTTTCATAAGACGAAATATTGTGTTATAAATCACTTGCCGCACGATCTTGAAAAGAGTTTTTCATCAATACTGATCTATGGGGTCTCAAAATCTTCAGAAAAGTACTCTTGTCCACCTAAGCGGAGCAGAATTTTGAAAAATTGCGTACAACTTTATATACACGTCAAAATGTGCCAATTTTTGAGAAAATTAGTATTTTATCAACACTAGAAGCCATATTAAAGCTCTTGGAAGGAAAACAAACTTTTTTTTTCAAATTCTGCTCCGCTTAAGTGGATGAGGGTACTTTTCTGAAGATTTTGAGACCCCATAGATCAATATTGATGAAAAGCTCAAGTCAGAATCGCGTGGCAAGTGAATCCTATTATAATATTTAGTATTATGAAAAAATAAGCGTAATTGGCACTTCAGAGCTTGGATAGAATTTTTTTTGGTCAATCAGGTGTCTAATAAACATATTTTACGATTACAAAAAAAAATTTCCACTATTTCGATTTATATAGCTATTTTTTGAATCTAAGCTTTTAACACAGGTCGGTCCCCTTAATGAGGGAGTTTTTTTTCAAGGAAATGGTAAATTTTTATGAATAAAAGAGGTTCGATTGTACAGAGAGTGAACCAATTGACCAATTTAGATCTAATAAATGTAAATAAAAGTCTTGTTTATCTTTATAATTTTCAATTTAAATACTTTTCGTAAAACGTCCAGCGTAATCGCTAGAAGGTACAAAGAGAAAGTATGATGAGGAAATAAGGCTCGATTTTATTTATTTGAATCATGAAAAAAAATATACACATACGATAGTTCAGTCACGAGAGAAAAGTATCTTGGTTTTTTAATGTGCTCAATTGAGAGCTTAGATTTTGACTCAATTTAATTGTGCTTGACGAGACTACGATAAAATTTGGTCGGGAGTTATATCACTGTATAAAAAATAAAAAAGTTGTGAAAAAAATGGTCGAGTAATGAGATGTCAATTTGGAGAGTTGCCTTTTGTTTTTGCTTTATTTAGACTATCATTTTTGCTTTGTATTTTGGCATTTTATCTTACATTTGGCAGGCGAACCAGTGCATTTAGAAAAAATAGTGATTAATCAAAAGAAAAAAGATTCAAATTGAACCTCGTTCATATTCCATGATATTTTTTATCAAACCTGAACATTTTCATTTTGTTTAAAGGCATAAATGAATAACAAATGTGTATATCATTTACGGTAAACGTTTATTTACAAATTTTATTATGAATGCACATTTAGTAACAAAAGTTTATTGCACGTTATCTAGACAATTTTTGGTAAATTTCATAGCGTATATATAATAAACTGAGTGATAACAAGGCCTTTGTTCTTACAATAAAAACAACAATACCATACGTGTAGTTATTAAATTATAATAATATATCATCGTGCTATAAGTACAATATATATAATACATTTCATCAGTCATGATTTTTCTTATACATTTCACAATTTCTTTTCTATATAAATCGGATTTCTGTGTTAACATTTACACAAACTTATCATTTTTTACATGAAAATTCCATATTGCACAATATCCGAAATCTTAGATCGTTTGTAAATTTTCCAATATAAAATCTATCAATTTATAAATTTGCAAACCTTTATATACAATAATTAATTGTACTTCTAAAGAACATTTTTTGCCTGTAGTACAAAACGTACTGATTTTTTTAGCACATCGATAAAAATTGTACTGAAACTTTGCTTTTTCATTATGATTGTTAAATCAATGAACCATAATATATTCGTTTCGGCTGTTTTTGAATTTCTAAAGCTTTCCTACACGTAAAAGCATTTATTTTCAAACGAGAAATCCACATGCACACAACCACCAATCTATATTACAGGATTCAACTTTTTTTACATAAAATGCTGGAATAATGTTAATCGTGTTTTAATTACAATAAATAATTATTTTTGTATTTACAAATGTCATCTTATTGGCATTTTAAAGCTTACTTTTTTGTTAAGCACATAAAGTGACAAGTTATGCCTGAATGGAAAAAATACCTGGTTTTGGTAATTTTTAATCGAACAATTGAGGATTTTGCTGCCAAACAACGTCTAAAAATAGATTTATTTAATAACATTAGATGTTGTTACGTTAAACGAGACTACAAACTTAAAAATGTTGAATGGTTTTTATTTACAGAGTGTTTTTTATGGGATGTTATGAGCCAAAGTAAGAATGGAAATATTCCCACTTGTGCTTCGTAATTGTTTTTACTAAATATTTATCAACAGAGCATTGGTAGTGCCTCTGTATAGTTTTTCTCTTCACGTTCGCGTTGCTCCTTTAAGAAATATTTTGCAAAAATTATAAATTACGAGCACAAGATGAAATTTTTTTATTATTTTCCTTGCTCTGGTATCTCATCAAAATTTCTCACAAATGCATTTGGACGGTAATGTATGTAATAAATAAAAGCTAAATTCTACTAATTAAGTAGTAATGTTTTCGTATATTTACAGACAGAAGCGAAGTAAATTTTTTTATCGTAATTTGTATGATATCTATATTTTTATCCATTGGACATTTTATCTAATAAACTTTCACATGAATACATAGAAAACTGTTGTTTTTCTGTATTTCATTTTTTGTATTAGTAAAACTTCGATACCAAAATTTAAATAAATGAATTTTTCATTTATAAATGGATTATTATTATTTCGTTTCATTCTTTTGAACTATTTAATATAGTGTAAAAATAAATTTTATTTGCTTAACAAGTATGCAAATAGAGTTTACAAATAGAGAGATTTGAATAAATTGATTGTAATGGTATTTAGGTTAAAGGAATTCCACAAATTAAATGAATTGCATATAGTACAACGTTTGTGACATCGCTTACTTTGTGTACTGTGTTTTTTCTTAGTTTTGAATATTGAATCCTGAATTATATTACCAACGTATACATCACGTGTATCATAATTTTTGATTAATTATCGTTTATGATACATACACCGACGGAAAATGTGAAACAGACGGAACGTATGCATTTATTTTCAGCATGAGAAGACACAGTTAAGAAGAATATCCATGAAAAATATTTTGCAATTTTCGTTAATTTATGATTTCTCGTGAAGTAATAAAACGAATGGAAAAACTGTGTATACATAACCAAGCTCTTACTTGAGCCTTTGGGTAACACTAGCCAAAGCAACAGCAAATGCTTGAATGGCGCTAAAAGGATATTGAAAATCGAGTGTGTATGCGTTGCCCTGTATTCTGCCAAACTGCATCACCTAAAAAGATTATCAAAAGGTGGAATCGCTCGAATATCTTACATCAACTTTACGACAAATAAATATGGGTAAATTTTATTACCTGATTGCCTCGGAATTCGATTTGGAAATTTTTCGCACTCTCTTGAGTGACTCGACCCCCGAAGTCTAGCTGGTAAACTTGATTAGCCTCGTTCCACATGGGGGCTTTATTGTGCATTATGATTTCCCTCTTGGTCGCGTCGGACTCGGAGGCGTATTGACCGGCCCTCTGCCTCAGCTTCTGGCGCATTTGAGCTTTTTGGAAAGTCTCGAGATCGCGGTAATTTCCAATGTCTTCCTCGTCGGAACTCTCGTTACGGTTTTTACGAGATTTTCTACCCAGCAGTGGACTCGATAATAATCTTCTTCGAATCGGCGAAGCCGACGCAGGTCTCTTACCCTTCTTCGACGGAGTTGGACTGTTTGGCGAGCTCCTTGGCAGTCTGCGGCCAAAGAAACGAATGAACATTGAGTCATTTTTTCATCACCTCGCGCACCATGTGGATATTTGGAAGAACGTACCTGCTCGTAGGTCGTGGAGATGGCGGTGGCAAAGAGCGGCAGTCTTCATAGTCGCCGAGTTTTACAGCCAAATTATCGAGCCTCGACGTCAAGCACTCCAAGGACGACGTCGTCGAGGCGTTTCCATTGAAGCCCCTGTAAAAAAAATGTTCGTACAGTCGATGTTTTTTCAGCGGCTCGTATAGGCCACGTTAACTCCAGTTTCAAACTTACTTGACCGGCGACAGACACGAGTTCAAGTCAATGTTCGTAGGTATTTTTGCATTTTTTCTTTGCTGCTCCAAGCGGCGCGCTTGCAATTCTTCGCTCATAACTTCTTCCTTGCGTACGTTAAGCTCGTTTTCGGCCACTTCTGTGCTGACTGTCTGCATCGGGCAGGCGACGCAACGACTCGTCTCGTTCGCGTTGCCTCCGTTGATCTCGTTATCGGCGGGCTCGTCGGAGTTGCCGTTGCCGCCGACGGTCGTTTCCTCGGTGAGGCGTGGCGGGACTTGGATCATCTGCTCGTTGCACGGGAACAATTCGCTCGAGTCGAGGCTTCGGGATTTGCCGCAATCGCTCAAACGCTGACGGGTCCGGCGATGCGTGACCACCACCGAGACATTGGCACCGGCGTCAGCCGCATCCGACAGAGATTGATCCTTGTTGTTGGGCCTTCTGAGTTTGTTCTTCCTCGAGACGAGGAACAGCCGCTTGTTGGGCGCGTCTCTGCGAAGCATGTTGAGGGCCATCTCGCAGGGGACGATCTGGGCGTCGACGAGGTCCAGGTAGCCGACGCTGCAGCTGCGAACAATCGAGTTGGAGGACACCTGGGTGGGATTGATGCTCACCACGGTCGGCGCGTGAAGCTGAAACGGAGAAAAAGTCACGACAACGTCTCGAGGCGGAACGAAATGTAATGGAATATTAAATGGCACGCAACGCACCTGGTACTGGCTTTTGAGCGCGGGCAGTTCGTTTTTGCTCTCCTCTCCCTCGGCGCCCGAGACGTTGACGTCCGATGCATCCGTAGGATCGCTTCTAGCCGCTTCCTTGGCCAGTTCGCGACGCAAAACCGGGCCGTTGTTCGCCTTGGCACTGAGCGGTATGCCGTACTGAAGAGGAGCCGTGGCACAATCGTTCAGACCGGCAGGGGCGTTCGCGTAAGCGGAGTTCAAGTGCGGAGGAGTCGGTGGCTGCGTGGACTGGTGAAGGCAAGAGCCCGTCGAGCCGTTCGAAGCCACGTACTTGCTGTCCTCGCTCACGTGGCTGTAGTGCTGCTGCTGCAGCTTGGAGGTCGGCGAGGCTGCTTGGCCGGCGTTGCTCATATCCAGCTCCTTCTTGGTCAAAGCGCCGGGCTGGTAGTCGGCCAGGGCGGACTTCATGCGCTGCACGCCGCTGGCGTACTCGCCGATGGTGGCCGGGCTCGGGCTGGCCGTGGCTATGAGGGTCTGGGTCGGCGCCACCGCGTTCTTCGGCGACTGCAGGGCCGGAACGTCGCAGCACCTCGGCGCGTACGTCGACCTGTGGTGATGGTGATGATGATGGTGGTGGTAGGCTCCCCCGGGCCCGTTGTAATTCAGCAGCGGGTGCTGATCGTAGGGGTAGTCGTCCTCGCTGGCCATGGCTCGACTCTCGGCCACCTGAAGCTGCGGCGGCCTCGGCTGCGCCACCTGATGGGCCGGTGGCGGGGGCGGCGGCTGCTGCTTCGGTCTGGAGCGCGCCACCCGCGGCGTCATCGGGGCTATGGGCGGCGACTGGGGCCGGTGCTGATCGACCAGCGCGTTCATGCAGCGCAGAGGACCCGAGCTTATGATCCGAGCGCTCGACTGGGCCGGCGACGCGTCCGATTGATTGATCGAGTCCTCCTCGTCCTCGGAGAAGAGATTCGGATTGAAGTTGGGGTCTGGCCCGGCTGGCAGGTCGTCCCTCAGCTCGGTGATCACGAGGGTCATTTGCCTCGGCTGCAGATGCAGCAGAGACGGCCTGTAAGTCACCCGGCCCAGATTCGCCGGCATGGAGTCGGCGAGACCGTGAAATTTGAACTTGGTTCCCCAGATGTTGGACGTCACTTCGACGAGCCTCGCGTTCTGCGGGACAAAATCAAAAAAATTATCCCGTTAAAGACTTCCGACGGGTCGCGACGATCGAACGTCGATTTTTCGCCGAGACGAACCTCGGGCAAGGTGTCGACGTAGTTGGTCTCGTCGTCCTCGTGGCAATGAGCACTGGCGGCACTTCGCTCGTAGGCGCTGCGACACTTGCGTCGATTCTTCCGCCTGAAGCGGGGCGAGCCGCCGCAGAGATCGACGGCGGCGTCGCGGTCGCTGTCCGAGTCGTCGCTGCACGAGACCCGATAGTAAGCCACGGGCGTTGTCGCGCTGTTGCCGGCGCCGCTGCTCGAGGTCGTTTCCGCGCCGTTAGCCCCGTTGACGCTGCTGCCGTTTTCCGGATCGAAGATCACGAACTCGGGCCTGATCTTGCTGATGCGGCGGCCTTTGAGCAGAGGCACCAGACCGCCGAGGTACTCCACGTAGAGCGTGTAGCTGTGCGGTGGCTCGCCGGCGTTGCGCAGCATCGTGCAGTGCAGTCGGCCGCCCAGCGGCGGCGGTCGCGACACGAATCGACGCAATTCCCTCGTCTCCGGGATGCAGCAACTGCGCACACGAATAATCCAGATTATATAGCCTCGCGTTATACGCAGAGCTCGGCTCGAAATTTTAATTAATTTTCCGCTAACGCGTCGCACCTTCCGGCCAGCGCGCTAGTCCGCGTGTATTTTTCCTCCGTCAAATTGAAAATCGACGCGCCTATATCACGCTCGCGATTATACGTCGCTAGCTGCCGTCGGCGGAATTATTAAAAAACGGTCATCTCGGCGCGATTGGATGCGGGACTACGTCGCTCGCATCGAGAAATCCAATAAAAAAGCGTCGAGCGAGCAAAAGTGCAGGCGCGCGCTACATCCTCTTATCAGCGTCGTCGACGACGACGAGCGACGACGAGCGACGAACGACGTCGCAAGGAAATAATAGGGAGAAAGAAAGCTCGCGTATATATGTGCAGTGCTTTATATACGCGCTCGGGTTGAACGTCCCCCGCTCTCGTGGGCGCGAGCCGCTCGACGCTTTGTGCGCCTCGTGTGTGCAGCTGTGTAGAGAGGCTGAATAATGCCTCGACTTGTGCAGCTTGTGCTTTCTCGGCAGTCTTACTTTTTTTTTTTTTTTTTTTTTTTTTNTTTTCCTTTTTTTTTTTTTTTTTTTTTTTGTCAGGCGACGGCAGCAGCCCTGCCACGCGCGCGCTCGCGTCGGATGCAGCGGCAGATCTCGGAGGGCTTTCAACCGATGCTTTTAATCAATGCCATCCAGCGAGCGATCTCCACCCACCCTGTACTATATACAGGCGGCTATATAGCGATCCCCGTACTCCCCGTGTGCAGCGCGCCTCGTTTTCAGCCCTGCCCGCCTGCATCGTGTTATATATATGCTGCGTAGCTCTTGTATTGTAGGTTTTCCGATGTATTTAGAGAGCTGCGAGTTTCGAGTTTCCGGCCTATATTGTATTCTCGCTTTTTTTTCCTCTTCTTTTTCTACATTTTATCCACTTCGGCGCAGTTCGAATACACGGTAAGTTTGAGTCGTAACGGTTGTTTCGCCGCCGCTATATGCACTTTACAGTCACCAGAAGCTGAAGCAATTATAATTCTCCTGAATCGATCGGCCAAACGACGAGTATACGCGTCGAGTACCTTCCGTAGCTTCTTGCCTGCAGGTGTCATTTGGTGAGCGAGACATTATTTTATAGCTTCCCGAGTAGGAGAGTAAGGCGTGGGTTATCGATCGCGACATGGGCGCTCGCATTATATACATGCAGCAGGTTCTCTACCTCTCTCTCTTTCTCTCTCTCACTCTATCTCTCTTCGGGGCAAAAAGAATATGAGAAAAGCGCGTCGAAGGAAAAGAGAAAGTCAAGACGTGGCCGCGAGGCGCGACCCGACGACGTCGCTAGACTATCACGGCTTTTGCGCACCAGTTGAGCGACGACGACGGCACTATGCAGCTAGCAAAGCGACGACATAAATAATGTACACGTCAGAGCCAAGCAAATACTCACCGAATGGTGCTGGAAAACAGTCCAGATACGAGGGTCTTCAGACGGAGCGGCAGAGGCAGCTGTTGCACGCTCGACTCCTTGGTGAGGGCAGCTTTGAGCGCGAGTCTCGAGAGCAATTGCAACGAGCCGACGCCCCTATTCAATCACAGTTGCATTCATTAACAACCTGCTCCAATATCGAGTTAATAATAAGCTTCTCATTTTCCGAATTGAAAAAGAAAAATAATGATAAATAAAAGACTTTTTCTGAATCACGGACTCGATCAGCGATTTCAACGAAAATCGATCAAACTTCGTATCGATCAGTCCTTCGTGATTTAGATTATTATCATTACAGTCATATTCGCGCAGACCTTGAAAAAGTTTCCAAACTCATTTCGAATAATCCATAATGTTGAATCCTTTGGTTCGCGTACCAACTCTTTTATTGAAAGAAAAAATGGAAGAAGACAGAGTGAATAAAAGAGTCAGGCAAAGAAATACAAGAAAAAGAGTTTAATTAAAAAGCAGCGCGGAGATAAGGACGAAACGCGGAGCGAAGCTCGAGCAGTGGCTATATGGTTACATACAGTTATAGGTATACACATGAGCGAATGAATAGACTGCATACCTGGAAACCCAAGCGGCGTGAACGTGCGCTCCGGTGGCCACGAATAGTCTTCTGTCATTGTGACCCCATGTCATGGCGGTAACCGGACTCTGTGCGTCAAATTAAAACAATAAGAGGTCGATGCGAGTTACTGGCCATTCATTTCTCCGTGAAAATTGGCTGTATATAATTAAGACGCACCTGCGTGTAGGGGATGACGATCGTGTAGATGAGCACGCCCGTGTCCGAGTAAAACTTGAGCAGGTTCGTGTACTCGTAGCAGTTGTTGTTGTGGCAATTGTTGAGCGGCTCCTGCTCCTTGATGCCGGCCACGGCCAGGATCTTGCGAGAGTTGCTCCACTCGGCCTGCAGCGGCGGCCTCAGTCCGGTGCGAATCGTCACGGGCGACACGTCGTCGAACGAGTGCAGCAGCACGACGTTGCCATCGGCCAGACAGACCGCCAGCACGTAATTGCGCGGGTCGTTGGCAGTCGAGTTGCCGTTGGAAGCCGTCGAGTCTTGGGATTGCTGCTGCTGTTGCTGCGGGTGATTCGACGGCTCCGGCGGCGGTGGCAGCTGATCCTCGTCGTCGTCGCGATCATCGTCGTCTCGGTCGTCCTCGTCGTTGTTCTCGTCGTCCTCGTCCTCCTCGAGCTTGAACTTCTCAGCCGACCAGGACATGGACGTCACCCCGGCGCCCAGCTGAACCTCCGAGACCATGGCGCCGTGCACGTCCATGACTATGAGCTGGCCCGCCGTCGTGCCGAAGTACACCTGCTGGTCGTCCGGCGTCCAGATGCCGCACGTTATCACGGCCTTGTGATTGAGCATCGACGACCAGTAGCGCTGGCCCGCCACGCTGCCGACCAACACGAAGCCGTCCTGCGTCGCGTGCCAAACGTAACGACACGACTCGTTAAAGAAGAAACGCCTCTATGTTTTGTTTATCATACTCGAGCGATCGTCTTACCCGGTAGCAAATGAGAGCCATGCGGCCGTCGTGCGACCAAGAGAAGTACGTCACCGGAGTGCTGCGATCGTTGATCAGCTCGATGCTCCATCGCCCGTCGTACTTTATCCAGACGAAGATCACCCCCGTGCTGTCGCACGAGGCGAGCTTCTGGTACGGTTCGTTCCATTTCACCAGTATCACCTGTGGACGCGAACGATCGATTTATGTACGAGTCCTACCTCTAATCGGGCTTTTCCCGCAAAACTCCTTTCCTCTGCCGATAAAACCGAGAAAAGAAAAACCCCATTCGATGAAGAATTTTTTCATCGACGTTGGAAAATTTCCTTTCTCAATGCTCGCTGTCGTCTCGTGCGAGTTCCTGCTTCTGACTTTTACGTTCGTGACTCGCGCGGTGTAGCGCTGACTCAAGGATCTTGCTGTTTCCGATCAGCACTAACTGCTTCCATATTCATTCAATAAAAAAGTACCCAACATATCACTTCGACATTTGAAAGTTTTACTCTTGAAAAATGTATGGCAAAGACTATTCGAAATATTCATGACTTTTCAGTGCATTATCGAAATTGGACGATTTTATTTAATATTGCATTTGATTTTCAAATAACAACACAGATTCATTCGGTAAGACGAGTTTATGCATTCAAGGAACTCAGAAAAAATAATCAGAATAATGTTTGTCTTTCAACTAAGTCGAGAAAATTTCAACGACTACAAGTGAAACAAGGAGATTCGATCAATAATGAGATGAAAAGTATACAGTTGTCTGATGACGTATCATGTAAGTACGTTTGTACTTGCTTATGTATACAAGAAAATCAATAATGAAAAAGATGCGTGCATTTTCTTTGGCACATTTTCAAGAATGTTAATGTATTTATCTGCAGGGTAACAGAACAATAGCCAATTCGTTTTTATTTTTCTTTCTTCTAGAAGGAGCTCTGTGATGATGCGTGCTATTATGATAAAAATGACCTTTCCATACCAGAGCCCAAACAAACTTTCGAAATATGTTTGAAAACCTCGTTAAGAGTCTGTTATGAGTAGATCTGTACATGTCTTGTAAATTCTGATTTCAAATAATTTAATTACAAGCTTTAATTATCGCTTAATTTTATAAAAATTTTGAAAATAGTTGTCATATTTTGAAGCTTAATGTTTTAAAACTTTTCTTATAAATAGTAATAAAATTTTGAGTAACTTCATGTTACGGCATTTATTGTTTCAATTATACGTTCGGCTTTTGAGAGCTCTATTCGTTACATAGTTTCTTGTGTTTACTATGATACGTGACAATTTCGACATTACGATCGGTAAATATTATTGAAATAATTTTCATTTTCTTTTAACATGTAGAATTAAAATTATAAGACTGGTCTTAAATAAAAGTAGACAGAATTAAATTAAACTATTTATTCAACCATGTTATCAAGTAATTTTGATTATGCAAATTTTATAAAGTAAATATTTATTCAACATTTTTAATTTTATTGTTGCTTTTCGAATGAAAAAAGAGGCTACACATTTGTCACTCCATGAAAATCACTTTATTAAATAATTTTCAAGGCATTTGATACTGAAATTATCTAATAATTCATCATTTCTTACAACATCAATTTTATTAGAGATTCGAAAGATTAAATATAAAGCCAATATTAAGAATATGTTCATGTATTACGATTAAAATAAAATGTATAAATACAATGAGGAGCAATTTTTCTGATGATAATTTAATGTAAAGTCGAACCCAACGGACAAAATATGAAAATTTAACTTCTAAATTATGAAAATGAAAATCGAAAGGGCCAACAACTAAAGTAAAAAGACTTTATCGTAAACCTACGTTGATACGTTTTATACTGATATCACTAAGCCATGGCACATAGTGGAAAGAAATGTAGTCGAAAAGATTATCTCAAATTTATATTGATTCGATGCATCAAAGTGTAACTCACTCATGCGATACGTGCAAAAAATATTTAAACGAAAGAGTCATCTCAAAACTTATATAGATTCAGTACACATATGTATCACTCACGCACGTAATTTATGTAGAAAGACATTTATTCAAAAAGTTTATCTCAAAAGCCACATTGGTGCGGTATCTACATAATTATATGACTTTTCGATGTTTTGTATGTGAAAAAACTTTTAGTTGAAAAGATTATTTTAAAATCCACTTTGATCGGTGCATAATACTCTGATGCTTTACAAGTATGATAAATTTCAAAAGTCATTTAGTTCAAAAGTCAAAATATATTCTAAAAATCTATAATAATACAGTGCATAATGAAATTACTCATACATGTAATATTTAATACGGAAATAAGTATAATACTTACATTTAAAAAAAAATTATGTAAAAAAAATTGTATTCGGTATAGAAAGATAAAACTTAGACACGCGATGGTATAGAAATATTGAAAAGAAGTCATTGATGCGATTCTACTGTAATGACACCCCACATGCTTCCGATGTTTCCAAATGAAATCCGAATGTAAAATTATCTCCGAACTCATGAATGCAATTTATTTGATATAAAGTTATACATAGTCATCCAATTTAGTTAACAGCGATATCGAATAGTATATCAAGAGTAAATTGAAGAAAAATAATATTCCCCGCTAAATAATTGAACATAAAACATTCGGAATATTTAACCAATAATATTTGATTCTCGTTGTAAATAAATGATTGCTTCAACATGATTAAATTTTACTCGGAAATATGCGCTATTTCAGAGGCTGCATTATTAATCCATCGCTTGTGAGTAAATGTACGAATTCCACAATCATCGACATCAATTATAATGATTAATATGCACATGGGAACGAATTGATTTTCAATAATTTAAATTTTCCCACAAAAGTTGGTAAAAGTTATATTTTTGGGTAAGAACGTCGAGCTACTTATAACTTTGAAAAAAATCCATAACACTTATTCACGATCAAGTTTTCATGCAAAGTATTCGAGTGACTTTGATCTACTTAAATTTGTTTTCAACTGCTTCAGGAATAGCATCGTTGGCAAAAGAAGACACAAACGGTCAAAGAAAAGAAAATCGATACTAATTGAAAGTGTTTCACTGCGGCTATAATGTGTGCGCGGCGCATATAAACGCACAAGTATAAAACTCGAGCGCGAGGAGAGTAGAGCAATCGACGAAACAATATAGCTGCTATATATATGTAACATGTGTATATATATATGCGCCGCGAGTGCAGAGTTTACAAAGCTCAAGACAAAAGAGCTGCGACTGTGAATCCAGCAGCAGAAGCAGTGTCAAATGGAAACTTGTGCACACAGATGTATATATGTATATATGCGTGTATATCTGTGCGTGTAAAGCTCGACGCGTTTTCAAACGTTAACCCTGACTGCAGCAACTAAAAGTTTCTCACGTTCGCGCGGTGTATTATTGCGAGCACACGAGCGTACAAATATACATATGAGTCGTGCACGTGGCTGAGCTTAAGTGGCAATCTCGAGCCATCTTCTCGCGAAGGATCGCTTCAAAAGCTGTCATATAACGCGCTTGTACTCTTGGTACTTTTTGTGCGAATATTAGGCCGGAAATCATTTTGGATGTCGCAACGGACGATATCGTCGAATATTACGTACCTCGCTCCTGTGACCGCGCAAATTGTAATTGGCTCGAAGCGGAAGCTCTTGCGCCTTGGCGCGACAGTGCGACGTGGTGAAGGTCACGCCGACGAGACCTCGTGCGTTGCCCGTGGCCAGCCAGCCCTCCTGGTAGTACTTGCGCCGGTACAGCTTCCAGCTCTCGTCCTGCAACCGAGGCATACATCGTATTTATAATGTAATATATTATGCGACACTCGTACATAAATTTCGTACAGCGCAGTGGATCGCAACGAGCTTGCGTTAGGGACGCGATCGATCTCGCGGCTAGAGTGATTTTCGAGTTTTCCAGCCGACTGCGGCGGACGTCGTCGACGACTTTCGACGACTTTCCGCGCGCCCGGCATAAATATGACTAATCGTTTTCCGCACTGCGAACTCGCTCCGGATTGGTCCGCTTTGAATGCATCTTCAATTTGCGGCTATATATCGCGCACTAGTGTGCACGGCCGTCGCGCGCAGTTCAAAGGTTTATGTAAGTGCGATGCAAAAAGCTTTTGTCCATGAATCGAGGTCACTTCTCAAAACTCTTATGTATACAGAGATTATGTGCTCAGATGCGAGCATTAGTTGTTTGTTGTCGGGCGGAAAATAATATTTATAAATATTTTATCTTCTGTTCCCCCGGTCAATATAATATTAAGTATCGTACTTTTCTACCGCGGCTTATAAGCAATTATGGAAGGACAAAAAAGCTTGTATTATTATCGTAATACGTTCGTGGTCTAGTCACTGCGGAATGAGGAAAAAACATCCCTCGCAGCCAAGTACTAATGAAACGAAGAGGCTCGATGCAGCATTGATCGCCTTTATCCGTATCGGTAATTTATACTTGCAGTATTATAATACACGGAAAAAGTGTAAAGTTGCAAACAAAGCACGAGCATTATATGATACTTTCTTTTTTTATGGAACACGTGACTCGAGGGCTAGTTAAGATCTAACTAGAGCATCTTTATTTAGATTACAAATTGCTCATCGGTACGGAGGTAATAATGTTGCAAACTTGTTGCCTCGCAGGCATTGTGACTGTGCAGATCGCAATCGATAACTAATTAGTATCGACAAAAAATGCCGAGTTACATGCATTAATATGACTGGTGGATTAAGCCGTTGTCACCCAGAAAGTCTACTTTGTTACTCGAGCGTGAAATGTTTTCGTAGCTCCAAGTGCAAAGTGCAGGTACGAAAATGATCGACGGCTGACTATTGCGAAACGCTATCTCTCTCCCTTTTATTTAGCCGGAAAATCGATATAAGAAGCTTTGCCGATCAAAGTAAAAGCAGTCTTGAAACGATATAGACATACGAGGTGTTGATATTACATCGAGAACTGTGGCTCGAGCCGCAAGGCCTACATAAGAAAGCCTACGTGCGGAGGAAGATCAGGGGGAGTGAAATATAGTCGTTACAGGGAGCAGGGAATACGTGTGTACGTGCTACGTAGGTGTTCATGCAGTACACGTCGTTAGCTGATCCGTTAGAATTAAGGAGCCCCGGCAGACTGTAATAAGTCGTGTGTGCGTCTCTCGACCTTGAGCCGCTCGACTCGTGCTAGCTAGCTAATGGGCCGCACGCGAACTACGAGCGAGCGAGTACGGCTCCTTTTCTCGCGGCCGCTGCACACCATGCCACGCACGTATATGCAATACACCCCCACGCAGTCTTTGGCCCGCTTTACTTTTTCGGGGCTTGCACAGCTATAGCCAGAGCTCGACGCGCTAATGCACTTGCGGCGATCTACGTAAATATATATATCTCGTACTTGGTGCGCAGCATTGCGTGACAATGCATTCTTGTACTACGTCATAGGATTTTAGTGCGCGCAGCTGAGTGCGACGGCTATATATTATAATACTGCTGTCTGCTCGCTGCGAGCTGAATACTTTTTAGAAAATGAATCGCTCCACGCGAAAAAATTCAACTCGTTGCGCTCGTTGTACTCGAGTACGATGTCGAAACGCATGCGTAAATGCGACTTTCTTGGTCGTGCGTCAAGGGTCCATTACAAGTCTGCAACTCGGCTAATTTGATGAAATTAGCATCTCGAGCGAGAATCATGAACGCGGTATATTGTTATGTACGTTAATAAGCATAACATCTATTGATACGTGTAAGGGCAGAGAGAGAGAGAGAGAGAAGAGTCGTCTAGTATTACGTGACATTGGCCCATTACATGCGCCAGTATTTTAATCATCCACTTGTATGCGTGATGGATCCTTGAGAGCTTTTTTATTAATTATAATTTATACTTATTTGCAGCATTGTTTTGATGATGAAAAATTGTAAAATATATTTTTAACATTGATTCTCGATGGTATTTCCAAGTATCGTCAAAAGTCAAAGGTCACTTGGCTCGGCCCTCGGAAAAAGCGCGCGTCTAATCGGTACGCGTATACGCGAGCTTTTCTAAATCCCGCAATGGCATTGCATTGCGCGACCCGAGCCTCCCAGCAGCAGCGACGACAACAACAGCAAAAAAAGTACTTAATCTCGTGCAGCCACACCCGCGCCTTTTATTTTTACTCTTGCGCGAAGAGCGTAAATTAGCATCGTCACCGGGCGCTTTTATCGCGCCGCGACCCTTATATGTTATAATGCTGCGTATTTCTCGTCCACGGGCTCCAGTTGACTCTCTTTTTTGTCTTGCAATCAGTTTCCGGGAAAAACGCCGTGCTCGTTTGCGAGCCGTGCGGAACCCATGTCCCTTCAAAGCTTTGTACTTTTATTTTTAATTGTAATTTTTTCAGCGTCACTATCAGAGAAAAGCACCCAGGAAAGGAAAATTTACCTCGAACAGTTTAACTTCCCATGAAAAGTAGATCGATATGAGCAACTCCCTAAAAAGTTTTAAATACAGATTGAGTTAATTAATCTATCGTTTATATTAAACCTTTATATTTTGTATTATTTTTCAAGGTAAGTTTTAACTTTGATGTAATCATTTATTTGATGGTTTGAATTTTTCGAGTGAAAATTACATTTATTTTATACGTTCTTTCCGTAACTCATTTAAAATGAGTTTCACATAAAAAAATGTGTTGAGATGTTAAATTACTTCTTTATGTGTTATTTTAGTTTTAAGGCTATTTGAAAAAAATTAAATTACATTCATAACTGACACCGACTAAAATTCGCATTAAAAGGTCAAAGTTTCAAACAATATTTTTTAAATATTATTATATTGAATGAAATTTCAACTTTTATTGTGTTCTAGTTCACGTCCATGAAAGATAGTTACGAAAATTCGTAAAAAGGTTGAAAAATTTTTTTACAGGAATGATTTGAAAAATAATTTTTGAGTCATTTTTTGAATTAGTATCCCTTAGGATGAGTCATTTTTTAAAAAGGGGTGTTAATCCTCCGGCTGCGAAATGAGAAATTTCATAGCTCGTGGCAAGAATTTTCGGAGTAATACATCAATTTGAATTCCTAGCCGCAATGGAGAAATTCCACTTTATGTGATAGCAAAGTCCCCTGTCCGTATTCTTAGGTTTTGGGGGGTGTAATGCTTACATTTGACTAATGATCGTCGATAAAAAAAAGTGTAAATAGAACGATGAAAATTCGTTGGGGAATATTAAAAATAAAGGCCAAACGATCTATAGATGGATTATTTTGGAAAGTAAGAGGGAGAATTTCAAGAGGGAGAAACGATACTCGTGGAGGTTTGAAAGTCGAGAGCGCTGCGAACGGCAAGAAAATTGATCGATAATAAATGCAGCTTTTAAGAAGGATAAGTCGTAAAAGCGAAGGTCACGTTTACGGTATACTCGGTCGCGATTGGCAATACACGCACGCACTGCAGCGGGCGCAAGTACAGCTCGCATACATAGCTAGACACACATGCAAGACTCGTAGGCGACGTATCTCGCGCGTAAAAGGCCCTTATTCCTGCAATCGTTCCTAGTTTGCCATTTGCATCGCGCGGATGCCTCGAGTCTTTGGAGTTTTAATTGCCATGGAAGAGTAAGGTGCATAGATTGAAAAGCTCGATGCCGTAGTGCGACACTGTTATATTCGCGCAGTATCGCGTGCATCACGAAACGCAAACGCGGATCGACGATAAAGAATCGCAACGGTATATATGTATTTACATTTGGTCACGCAGCTCGTGGACGACGAGCTGTATACCCGAAACTCGTGCAAATTTGCGCGTCTGCTCGCGATCGAGCCGAGCGCGTCACTTAACGGAGCAATCATTGCGGGAGGGACGTTACCTCTTGAAGCTCGTCCGGCAATTTGCCCATCCAGCTGAGCGACAGTATGTTGCAGTCGCACTTGGCGTTGGGATTCCTTTCGAAGTAGAGGTGCATGATCCTCCAGGCTTATGGCTCGCGCCCATGAAACAGCGACGAATTGGGTATACGCGGAGCAAACGACGACGACGACGGGGGGAGGCTTAGTATAACGCAGTACTCAGGTCCAGTGGAAAGCACGCGTGCAAATAATGAGCTATCGACGATCAGCAAGCACCACACACAACACCGACCGAGCGACGACAGGCAGAGGAAGCACAGAATCGGAGCAGTCGCGAGCCGACGACTACTTACGCACTCGCGAACTCGCAGTTATGGCGCGCTCTCGACTCTTCGAACTCGATCACGATTGCAGTCGAGGACGACAACGACCGTCCAGCTGTCCGAGAAGCGAACGCCTCGCTGGCGGCTAAAGCTCTCGCCTCGACCGCCATGTTTATACTGAAAAACGAATACGTCTGTTTGCCGAGAGCTGCAGTGGTGTAGCTGTGGCTGTAGGTGGCTGTAGGTACCGAGGGGTGAGTTCGACTGTACAAGCGCTGCTGTACGCGCGCCCGCGCACTGCGCGACCCGCACAACCTACACAGTCCGAGGGAGCTCGCCTATTCCTATATATGCACCACCCACCCACGCGTCCCGATTCTCTACGTGTGTGGGTACGTACGTACACGCATGCAGCCGATGATTTCGATGTCGCAAGCTCGACGAGCGACCAAGACTCGACTCTCGACTCTCTCGACTCGTGTGGATTCAACTATATAGAGGAGCTGCGCTTCGGAGCCTCTGGGGCTACAATAGGTACTCGCTTCTGTGCACGACGCGGGGACGGTATTAGCAGCACCGCAGCAGCCACTTGTGCGCACATCCCCTCGCGCGGTCATCCGCTCGATCGGCCTAAGCTTGCGGCCAACCCCGCACCAAAGACCGTTTCCGAGCGAGCGAGCGCCAGACCGCACTACTCGTGTCGCGATCGAGACGATATAACTTACTTACGCCGGATATGAGCGATCCAACGCCAACGCATTACCCACATAACAAATCCTGTATACGACGTTCGGCCACACGCGCGGCTTAATTCCGATATCGACTTGCGGATCGAAACAATTTACCTATACACATGTACCCCTATTAGCTCGCGATGCTTTGAATCATTTTTGTTTTTCCATTTTTTTCACTTTGAATATATCGGCTAACAATCAGCTGGAATTCATTCGCCATCTACACTAGTTAAACATTATTTTTACTCGACCAAACAATTTATCAGTCAAGTCTAATTTTGATGAAACAATCTTCTAAATTTAAATGGTTAATAAACCGTCGTTGAGTAATTTTTTTCACTCATATACCAACTACCATAAATGTAACTTTTTAAAAATTTGTCATATTTTTTCGATATTTTCTCTCCAAAAAAAAATGTGAAAATTTATACTGTAAAATGAACTAGGTATATTTTCAAAATTCTAATCTTGCGCGAGTCAACTTGCAATTATATTACATTTGTGTAATTAATCGATATACTTTTATTGAAGCCAAAAAAAGCGCTGGTGTGAAGAATCTGTACCGGCTAACCATTCTTTAGAGGGCGCTGTTTCTTCTTCTGCTTTCGCCTGCGTTGTACGCCGCACCAATATGTGTGTATTTATATGTGAGAATATATAGGTGCGTCAGTGAAGCGCCGCACGTGTACTCGTCTGCATTTGCAATAATTGTATTTTTATAGGATTTACAAATATTTTTAGAAAAATGAATTACGAAGAAGAACAGTCGAACGAGCTCGAAGCTCTGGATTCAATTTATTACGGAGAATTGGAAAGTGAGTTGAACGCAAATCAATTATTACAAGTTTATTCTTGCCTTTTGACAACACATCATCTGGCTTTTTTTTCTTTCCAGTTTTAGGAGCAAATCCCAAAAAATTTACGATACCAATCAAATCCGAAGAGTTTGAACCAGAAACTAATAATGGTTTAGGCTGTCGACTCGAGTTTACTTACACGCCAAAATATCCAGAAGATCCCGTTCTTGTTACAATTGAAGATGAAGAAAATTTTAGAGAAGGAGATAAAGACAGATTGATGGAATTTCTACAAGAGCAGATTAAAGACAATCTAGGTACTGTTGTTGTATTTACATTAGTTAGTGCAGCGCAAGAGTGGTTAAATGTTCAGTGGGACCAAATAAAAGTAGACAGAGAAGAGCATGCAGCTAAAAAGTTAATAGAAGAAGAAGAAGCTGAAAGGGTAAACACATCAAATTTATAATCAACTCATTTTTCTTACTTTACTTATCCTACCTATTTTTCAAATTACAGAAAAGATTTGAGGGTACGCGAGTCACAGTAGAAACTTTCTTGTGTTGGAAGGAAAAATTCAATGAAGAGACCGGAATCAACAAGAAAAGAGCGATAGCAGAAAAAGAAGGCAAAAAGTTGACCGGCAAAGAATTATTTATGACAGATAAGACTCTCATTAACTCTGACCTGAAGTTCCTTGAAGAAGGTAATATGAAAAATTTATGCCTCATCTAGATTTCTAATGAGAAGCTCAAATTTTATTCTATGTTAAAACATTCAATTTTTATAGGTGAAACAGTTAAAGTCGATGAAAGTTTATTCCAAAATTTGGATGATCTTGATTTAGATGATGATGACGACGATGACCCAGATTACAATCCAGGTGATTCTGATAGTGCTTAAATGAACACGTTATTGTGCTTGGTTATATTAAGTGATAGTGAATTGTTGCATGGAGATTGATGAAAATTTATATCATTGAATGTCTTACAGTAATAGAATTAAGGTATACTGTTTAAGCTACAAAAACTTTCATCTGTGGTTTCAAAACTATTTTCTTGTTGATAAAACTTTATTTAAGTAATCATGTTTATTTTCATTCAGCTCCATTGTGTGCCTTAAAATTTAATATTATCCTACCTACTAATTCCAACATGATATTAACGTAGTAATAATATAAGAAAAATTATTCATATTGTTCAAAATGTTGAAAAAAAATTTCACTAAAAATCAAGCAAGTTTTATTTTATTTTCTGAAGTTAAATTTATTGTTTACAAACGTGATACAAGTATTTCTAGCATCTTACAAAAACATTAAATGCTTACCTCGTCAGTCATTTACCATTATTTATAATGGACAGACAAATATCAGTCTACTTTCAGTTACATTTATGCTATATAATATAATATATTTTATTAGATGGTTTAGAAAATTACATGAACCATATTAAAATATAAAAAAAAAATGTTAAATTGTAACTCAACAACAGCTACTGAAATTTTTAATAGTAAAAGGCAAATGAGACATTACTTGCAATTACTGCATGAATGAGGTTTTTTTAAACAACATTGCACATAATAAATAAATTATGTTCATATATCATTAATATACAATAAGCATCAAAAACATCTTTGAAATCTCAAATACAAAAAAATAGCAAAGAAACTTATATAGTTCCTTTTTATAAATTTTGTTGTACATCAAATTTGAAAAGTGAATGCTTACAATGGTTAATTTAAATGGGTGAAATTACAAGTGGAAATTTTATTGTCACTCAATAACCAATGAAGCACTTGCGTAACTGACAGAACTATCATTTATATTATTGCATTGACTACTTTGTGCATATTTTAAGAATTTTAAGTTCATTCGCTGATTGCTATCTCTTTCTTTTAAACTCTTGATCATCTAAAATAAAAATTAAATTATTGAAAAATTCTCTTGCATTATAAAAACTTATCAATTTCGATTTTCACCTGCAACAAAACACTTATTGGATGTCTTCCACAAATAGTGTTACCATATTTTTTTAGGTAATCAGTAAATGCAGAAGGAGTCAAGTTTTCAATCAAATCCATTCCCTAAAAGTCAATTTAAATAATAAAAAAATAAATGATTGAAATATACTTTGAGAAATTAAAAGATCACTCCTACCATCTTGTCAAGATTTTTTATAGATTTGTGAATAGCACCACATGATTTGTCATAATAAGTATAACGGAAACGCTGGCCCCAGTGACAAAAATCAGAAGATATGACGAATAAAGTAGATGGATCTTCTAAGTATGGAGCTAAAAGTTTTCCATACATAGCTTCTTTATCGGGGGTAAGTGATCCAACCAAAATTGGTACAACAGTAAATGCATCTTTATAGCTAAAATCATTGAAAATAATTATTTATAAGCTATTATGAATCTGAAATTTTAATTTCCAATAGATTGAAAAAAAGTTCTTTAGACTTTTTTAAAAATTAAGTAATTTTAACTTTTACAAGATTGTTTTCTAATGTTACCTTGCTTATTCAAGAGAAATTGGTTGAGATTCACATATGTTTATAATATCATGAGAGTTAAAAAACAAATGTTTAATTTTGTTGACATTTATGCAAAGTTAAAGTATAATATGATCATGCAAATTTCTTGTTAAGTTGAAAAAATTGTTTGATAAAGTTTAGTACTAATTTAAAAACATTTTCATATGATTAAAAGAACATACTCCTCCATGACTTTAGCTATGTAGGGTAGTTGCATCTCAATGCTATGTTCATCTTCATCTGTTTCCATACTCATCCATTCAAAATAACCAGTATCCATTAAGTCTTTGATAACTATAAAATATTGAGTTATTATCAACTGATATTTAAAAAAAAAGTAAGCAAAGAGATTACCTTGTTTATCAATTTTTAGATTATACAAGGGTGTTTTATAAATAGAAGCAGTGGTTAAAGCACAACCGGCCAATCTGACATGGTGAGAAGGACCTAAAATGAATATCTTTCGACTGCATCGCAGTATTTCTATTATAACAAAAGTTTGGAAAAAAAAGATAATAATTTTAAAAAATTCTCACACAACAATGGGACTGATTTGTCGATAGGCAAATGCTGCACAAGCACCGCAATAACTGTAACCAGCATGACTGTAAAAAATATATGATTAATAATATATTTCTACAAAATAAAAGCAATAAATTAGTACTTACGGCGATATAATTGCTCTTGCAGGTCCATGAGATAAATCTGCTGCTCCTAGCCAATCGCTCAGTTGTTTATTAAGTTCTTGGGCTTAATAACAAATAGTCATTATTTGAAATTGAACTACTTTTTCAAGAAAATGTATGATTTATTAAATAAACACATACTGTGATCGGTGTACCAACTACCAGAATGACTTGCTCGTCTAGACACATCCATTTTGTTGTTCAAATTTCAACTTCAACACTGAGTTCTGAAACTCGAAAATAGATATGATTTTATTCTTCATTTATTTGAGTTTTAGTTGTTACTGAGTGCCTGATAAAGAACGTCCGTTTCCGGAACATAAAGCTCAAATCTCACCTAAAATCGTGCTAATTTGTGGGATTAGTCTTTATAAAGTTTTCATCAATAGCTTTATTAAAAAATAAATGTTGTGTTCAGGAAATTACTGCGTAATTCTTGTGTACAAACACACACAGTGAAATTCTCAAATATATAATGTAAATACGAATACACAATGTGTATGCAGATATACGTACATACACAATTATTATTTCTCACGAATCATGATGCCCCAAAGAGGTAAGTATAAGAGAATGAGCATCAGTGTCATGATTATTATGTTTTGAATGCAACGTTACGGTACATCAATTGCAGTTTACATTGATAAAGTTTGTACTTAGATATTTGTTTCCGATAAAATGAAAAAAATAATTTCACGTTAACTCACCGATTTGCCAAAGAGAACCAGAAAAACGCTGGTCTTTGGCAAGAATGGTTTTGAATTCAGTACGATTGTAAAATAGTGCATGAAATGTAAACAATGGAACTGGTTTGAGTTAATAGCGTCTGCAAGAGCGACGGCGACGCCACCTGAAATCTGCAAGGGGAAGTCGCGAGGTAAGCAATAAAGCAACAACACAGGTCAACACGAGTAATGAGGCAAAATTGGCAAAACGCCGCTCTCCGCTCGGGCTTCAGCCGCGCGCAGTGCAGTGCCAGTCATCGATGAATTCAGAATAAGTAACTAAACGTTATTTTTGACACACGGCAGCCTGCGCAGCTTGGCTGAATAGCGAAACAATTAACAATTACATTTTAATGCTTGAGGCGCGCGCGCACACCGACGCATTTCATTTCTGCAGCGCACAATAATAATACAATACGTGGCGCAAGAATTGACAGCTGTTCCTGATAGTTGACTGATGATAAGATCGTCGAGCGCAAAAAGCCATGCGATACCGTTAACAGCCAATTTATATGGAGCTCATTAGCGACGCGTTGATGCAGACATTCATAATCGACGATAGTCCGAAGCACTGGCGGTACTCGACAGGACGAAACATAATCCCAATACAACCTATGTTTGTGTGCGACAAGTGAAATTAGACAGTGCCTCTGTGCATCGTCACGCATACAAGAAGACAAACACTCACACCAACACGCACACGCCCACACGTCAAGTTGCGGCAAAAGTGCAAAAGAAAGGTGCGGCTATTGTGTGTTATTTGATTATTATTGCATTATCATCCAGTACAATAGTCTACGGAGCAGCTCCCGAGCAGACGCTCCGTTTTCTCGATAACGTGTACATTTGCAAGACAGGTGTAAAGCGTCAGACAGTTTCCGTGGCAATTTTTGCTGCTGCAGTATGACGATGTTCGCCACGTCGCGATTGTCATTCAAATAAAGATAAACTTTTGTCGAGTTTTTGATGTGAAACATCTTTATTTCGCCTGCGTGGATAAGCCTATTCTTTAAATCAAGATGTCTAATGCAACACCAGGACTAGCTGCTGTTGCGGCTGGTCCTGCAGGTGTCCAGGACAATTCGGCAAAGCTCTTTGAATCGCTACAGGCTGATCTTAAAGTCTTAGCTACAGAGACAAAGAAAAAGTTTCCTCAAATAAAAGAGGTAAGTTTACCTTCTCTTTAATTCACAGTGGTCTACTGTTCAGACAACAAATGCACCTAGATCTTTACAAACAATGAGAATTAATATAAAATTTCTAATAGGCATGCGAAGAGAGTATTATCAAATTAAGGCAAGCCTCATCGATTAACCAACCGGGACAAGTTTACTATGTAGTTAATCAAATTTTATATCCCTTGGTTCAAGGTTGTGAAAGTAAAGATGTAAAAATAAGCAAGGTAAAAAATCAATTGACATAATTTTTGAATTCATCCTATTTTTGATTTTTTGTAATAATGTTTTTATTGATTAAAATTTTTTTCAGCTTTGTTTAAATGTCATGCAAAGATTGATCACGCAACAAGCCATTGATCAAAAAGGAGCTAGATTTATAACAGATGCATTAAAGACACTAATGGAAGCTGGCATAGAAGAAGTAAAAGTCTTACAAACTGTAACACTGTTGTTAACTAGTAATTCACTTGTACAAGGAGATAATCTAGCAAGAGTATGATTATTATTATTTAAATTAAATAAAAATCAAGTTTGCTTATTTTGTAATATATATTTCAGAATTTGGTTCTATGCTTTCGTCTTCACTTCACAAAAGATTCAACAACTTGCAATACAGCTGGTGCAACTGTTAGGCAGTTAGTTTCTCTTGTATTTGAACGAGTTGTGGCAGAAGATGAACAGTTTTCTGATCAACCTACTATAGATGAGAATTTAGAAGAATTGAAAATACCTACTAGTACTCCACCAAAAGGTTTAAGACCATGTGCAGCTGATGCCTTTTTAATGTTTCAGGTAAAAATTAACAAATAGTGATGTGATTTTTTAAAATAATATCTAATTTTTTGTTTAAATGACTTAGGATTTAGTTCAACTAGTCAATGCTGATCAACCTTATTGGTTAACTGGTATTGTGGAAATGACCAGAACTTTTGGTTTAGAATTGCTTGAATCAGTTTTAACAAATTTTTCCTCAGTATTTTTCAAGGTAAGAAAATTAAATATAATTCTGAAGATCTGAATTAGAAATTTTTTTTGTATTATTTCAACGGCTTATTTACGAGATTGTTTTATGTAACATGTTTGTTTATATATTGCAGCATCCAGAATTTAGCTTTCTTCTGAAAGAAAGAGTTTGTGCACTTGTCATTAAATTATTTTCACCAAATATTAAATACCGTAATTCTGTACCAGCTTCAGTACAACAAGCCACTCCACTTGATAAACCATACTTTCCAATAAGTATGAGACTCTTGAGAGTTGTTTCCATTTTGATTCAAAAGTATCATTTCTTATTGGTAAGTTTTTTTACTTCAATTACTAAGTGTTACAACAAAATAAATTTTAAAGTTTGGTGATACTATTAAAGGTAACAGAATGTGAGATATTTTTGTCTCTAATTGTAAAATTTTTGGATCCTGACAAACCACCATGGCAACGAGCTTTAGCCCTGGAAGTTTTGCATAAAATGACAGTGCAAGCTAATTTATTGACAAGTTTTTGCAACTGCTATGACTTGAAACCACATGCCACAAACATATTTCAAGATATAGTTAATAGTTTGGGAGCATATATTCATAGTCTTTTTGTAAATCCAAATATGGTACCAAGTAATACTGGTTAGTAGTAACAAACATTCAAGATCTCTTTAATATTAGTAGCTGATAAATCAAGTTACTTGTATTAAATTGAATTTTTTAATAATCCTATTATTAAAATTTGTCTTAATAGATTTATCATAAAATTTTTAGGACAAACTGCACCCATAGCTCAAGGTACAGCTCCAGCTATGCTTGCTGGCATGCCAATAGGACCTGGAGTAACTCCACAACCAGGTTTCTACTCTAGAGGTATTTGGTTACCAGTTGTAGTCACATTTCAAAATGGACAAACAAAATCAACATAGTAAGTTACAATTTTGCGTTGCAAAACGTACATAAAATAAATATAATCGCTCACTAATAAAATTAACAAAAAAACTAATTTAATAGTTTAGAAATGTTGGACAAGGTGGATCCACCTCAAATTCCAGATGGGTATGGTATTAGCATAGCGTACGCTTGCCTATTAGATATTATACGATCTATCGCACTGGCAATTCAAGGACCAAGAGATGATGCCACCTTGCCAGAGCGTCGATATGAACCTTCAGAGGCTGATCGTAAACTTCATGCTCAATTGATAAACTCAAGCTGGTGTGGTTTGTTGGCTGCTTTAAGTCCGCTCATCGATGCGAGCACCGATGAAACAGCCACGGAAAATGTCCTAAAAGAAATTCAAACATTCGCTTCGCTGTGTGGCTTATTAGAACTCCAGATTCCAAGAGATGCTTTTATCACGGCTATATGCAAAGCCTCGCTTCCACCGCACTACGCTCTTACAGTTCTGTACAGTGCACCACAGGGCATTCCCAGCGGTGCGTCAGCCGTGGCAAAGCAGGCTCCGTCGGCCGGTGATTCGGCTCAACAGGTTGTTTCATCCGGTGGTCAGTACAACCCAGCAAATCTTGCTGAATCGGATTACAGACAGCAAGTCGTGGCCGTGGGTACACCTTTGCCTACTGCATCTTTACCAATTGGTATGTTTCGTTGATTGCAATTTTTTAAAAATTATGACATGTTCATGATCAAACTTGAAATCACTCCAGGTGCTCAACAAGGTCCGGTGATGTTGACAGTAAAGAATTTACAATGCATGCGTGCTCTTTTATTACTCGCACATTGCCATGGTAGCATACTCGGTAGTGCCTGGCATCTAGTGCTTACGACGTTGCAGCATCTGGCTTGGATACTCGGATTGAAGCCCTCAACTGGAGGATCGTTAAAAGCCGGCAGAACTGCAGCTGATTCCAATGCTATGCTTACAACGGCTGTCATGGCAGATTTACCTGTACTCAGTGCGATGCTCAGCCGTTTATTTGAAAGTAGTCAGCATCTCGACGATGTTGCTCTGCACCACCTTATTGATGCGTTATGTAAGCTAAGTCAAGAAGCTATGGAGCTTGCGTACACAAACAGGGTAATTGAGATAATTCTTTTAAACTTTCATACTTTAATCATTGTTTCATTTTAACTAACTTGATTGATTGATCAGTATTAAATAAAATAAAATGGTTTAAATTTAAATTGTATTGCCTACTAGTAATGCAAGCTTTTTAATATTCTTCATAGGAGCCATCTCTATTTGCTGTAGCAAAATTATTGGAAACTGGTTTAGTTAATTTACCTAGGGTTGAAGTATTGTGGCGTCCACTGACGAATCATTTACTTGAAGTCTGTCAACATCCGCACATTCGAATGAGAGAGTGGGGCGTAGAAGCTATTACCTATTTAGTTAAAGCCGCTCTGCAACACAAGTACGCTCAACCACTACGTGAAAATCAAGTACGTCATTTTTTTCGCCAATTTACTGTTGAGCTTTGAGAATTGCACACTATGTAATAAGAAAATGTTGTTTTGCAGAAACTACAAACATTACTTTTAGGACCATTGTCTGAACTTTCCTCTGTACGCCATGCAGATGTTAGACAAAGACAATTAGAATGCGTCTTGCAAATTCTTCATGGCGCTGGTGAAACTTTATTTCATGGTTGGCCTTTGGTACTTGGAATAATTGGAGCTGTGTCCGATCATCATGGGTAAGTCCTATTGATTTGCTATTTCCAATGCTCATAACTGAAATTATGTTTTTTTTACAGAGAGGCTTTAGTGCGTATAGCGTTTCAATGTCTGCAGTTGGTTATAACTGACTTTTTACCCGCTATGCCTTGGAGATGTCTTCCACTTTGCGTCGATACTGCGGCAAAATTTGGTTCCCAAACTCAAGAACTCAATATATCTCTGACAGCAGTTGGACAAATGGTTTGTACATTGAAATTATATATTAAAAACATTAATAATCATGAAAATATTTTTTTCAGTGGAACATAAGTGATTACTTTTATCACAATCACGAAAAAATTTGTGCGTCTTTAAGCGGTGACTCCGCTTCCGTTTTTCCCGATTTTCCTGGCACAACAAACATGTCAGCTTTTGACAAACTTTGGATGTGTTTGTTTGCCAGACTTGGTGATTTGTGCGTCGATGAACGACCAGCAGTGCGTAAATCAGCAAGCCAAACACTTTTTTCGACAATTTCGGCTCATGGTAGTCTCTTGCAACAACCTACATGGCAAGCTGTGCTTTGGCAAGTTCTCTTTCCGTTGCTCGATAAAGTACGAAGTTTATCGAGCTCAGCTAGCAATGAGAAAGTAGACACATCTGGTAACATTCTCATACATCATAGTAGAAATACAGCACAGAAACAATGGGCTGAAACACAGGTAAATGAAACGTAAAACGAGTGTTTTATTTAATAATCGTATAACATATTAATCGAATTTTTATTGAAGGTATTAACGCTTAGCGGTGTTTCGAGAGTCTTTAATACAAAAAGACAGTTATTACAATTGCTGGGTGACTTTCCAAGAGCTTGGTCGTTGTTATTAGAATTCGTCGAGAATTCAGCTCTTAGTAAAAACAACGAGGTAATTTTTGCCTTTTTAAATCTATTTCAAAAATAAAAGTCAAGGTAATTTAAAACTGACTTTAACGTTTAAAATAATAGGTATCTTTAGCTGCTTTGAAATCATTCCAAGAAATCCTGTATGTACCCAAGAGTAATGCTGATATCAACAATACTGATCCTACGCAATCCGAAGATTCCGAAGCTTTGTGGACCATCGCGTGGCGTATTTGGTTGAGCATTGGACTAGACAGTACCAAACCGCCTCAAGAAAATGAAGTCGAACCGTACATTCCATCTCAGGCATTTCTCACGGCACTCGTTCAAATATTTCCAACAGTATTCCAACATTTCAAAAACAAGTAAAGTATTGCATTATTTCAAGTCTAAAACAATTATCACTTTTGTCCTAATTTATTATCAACAATTTTTGAAGATTTACATCGGCGGATTTACAAAAATTGTGCCTCGTATTGAAATATGCTGTCGCAGTACCAGTTCATGGCGAATCTACTCCCTACATTCTACCAACTGTACCAGACGTTGTTCTGACTCAATTACAAGACGGAGTTCTACATTCAATGGAATTGATTCAAAAAGTAAGATAAACGATTATTTTACTCATAAAAAGGACGACTCAATCTTCGTTTGATTTATTCCAACGAATCTAGATGTTGAAATTATGTGGTCTCTTTGATAGAGTTTTATATCTTTAAAAATATGTGTCATTGATTATTGATTTTATATTTCAGGAAGCATTATCATCTCAAGAAAATTTGAAATTCATGATCAGCCCAGTATTTTTACAATTGCTTTACTACTCAAAATTAGCGTGCGAGGCACCAAGCTATGGCAAAATTCCTACAAAGCACATCTCTCAAGTTCGAGGCGTTTCTGTGAGTTCAATTACACCCAAATAGATGTATAATTCATAACTTTACAAATATAATTTTACACAGGCTGATTGGGTTACAATGAATTATGTGCCTTTTGGAGAAAAAGCTCTCTCGATGGTCGTTAATTTGTATCAAAAAACTGCTAACGAGCCTCCTGTTATAGAGGCTCAAATTTTAAAGCACATTATTGAAGCTCTCCACGTTCCTCTTGGTATGAAATATGCTTGTCCGTCGCACACAACATGGAAATTAGCTGTAACAAGTCTTTTAGCTATTTTACACATTGGGTTACCTCTTGCTCGCAATCATCCCGATAGTTTCCAAAGTATGTGGCAAGAACTCGCTGATACACTGGAGCACTTTTTGTTCCCTTCAAAGTGAGTTTAAAATATATTAAATACTATTGATCTAACGACCCTAAATGTAAAGATTAAATAATGTGTTTTTATCAAATAGTCCGGTGAATTTGGACCGTGGTATCGAAGAAATTCAAGCCGATGAAGCAGTTGATTGTCAAGTAATGGAATTATTGAGAGATGAAGTCTTACCGCATTCGCAAAATATTCCTCAACAATTTGTTCTAAGAGTTGTTATGCTTTTGAACAAAGGTTCAATACATTCAGCAACTTCAAACATTGGTAGGAGAAAAATTTTAATAAATTTATCGAATAAAAATGATAAGCTTTTGAACATCATCGTTATAATGTTTTAGAAAAATCTGGAGAGCCAAAATTGCGGGAAGAATTTGCAAAAACTTGTTTTGAAACGCTTTTGCAGTTCTCGCTATTGGATGGTTTGAATGGTGATTCGGAGAACATAAACAGTGAAGCAATCACGTCAGCACAGCGTGACGAAGGTGGCGTTGCTGGACGTCTCGCGGTCACGGCACTTTTGCATCGCTTTCAGGAAGTTCTCAAACGTTACGTCGAGGATGAACGTCGAAGCGGCAAATGCCCTCTGCCAAGGTAAAGTTTTTGATCTTAATAATTTTATTTACTAATGCTACATGCCTCGTAAATAATATTCATTGACGTCTTGGCCTTGTTTCCTTTGTATGCTCATGTGCTTGAATAATCTTAAAAAGGTGACTATATAACTGTTTTCTAGGTACAGGTTGTCAGAAATATCGTTTGTCCTTAAAGCTGTGGCTACGCTTGTTGTGTCGCTGAAAAAAGCTCCAGCAAACAAAGGTTTGTAAAAAATTTCATTTTTATCAATGAATTAAAAAAATTAATATAACTAAATGAAATTTTCCTTCCCAAAAGTGGAACGATCAGTCTGGGAGCAGTTGATAGCTTTGTATCCTTGTTTGGTTGAATGTACCGTGACCACTTCTTCAGGAGCAGTTTCCCGCTCTCTTCGTGAGGCCCTTATGCAATATCATGATTTGTTGCACCCACCTGGTTGCTGCACAGTAACTAATTCCACGAATACTAGCAGCACCAATTCAATTAATAATAATGATGCACCTGCAGCCAACGGTGTCTGACTACTGAGCAAGCGTGCCAGAGGTGACGCCGCTTGAGCACTCGCAGTGAATGGCTTTTTCTAATTATTGTCACGCTTTTTTCTAGAGAAGTGTTTGTTAAATAAACTGAATTAATGCATTATAAATGCAATTGGTAAATTCACCGATATGGATGGTGCTAGTTCATACAATTTCATTAGAAGTTGCTAAATTTCTTTTGCTAAAAATCGATAACTTGTTATGTTTGTATTGTTAAATATCATAATATATAGAATTTAAATCCTTATAATAGATTGTAATTTTAAGAATCAAATCGTGTTCTTATTGTTATAGCACCGTGCTACTTTTTAGTGATAAAAAATTATTTTAAATTATTGGTTATCTTACATTTCAAATTCTTATTATAACAATCGTGCATTTAATTTTTTATGATTTAGGTTAACAAATCCTTTGATTCAAAACTTATATAAGATAAGTTAATTTTCAAATTGTCAAAAACCATCTGCGCGCATTGTTAAATTATTATATTATCAACGCAATGATTTTAATAAGCATTTCATTTTATTTCTAGTTGAAAGTCAATGATAAATGAGTGTAAATAAAAAGAAAAATTGTCAGCATATAGTTCCGTACTTGTTTAAGTTTTTCATTATTAGGAACTAAATGAATATATTCAAATACGATTTTTTTATAATACATTGTACATACTCAAAAGAAAAAAACAATTTCCTTCGACAAATCATTAGTTTGAGCATTGTCGGTAGAAAATTTTATAAATTTTAAAAAACAAAAATATCGTATATGTATAAATAAAATACTTATAGAACTGTCATAATGTAAATAAAAAATTCAGAATGCATAAATAATCAAAATTTATTTTATTTCTTACCAACCTATTAGTATAATGATAGGAACTTAAAATCAATAACCGGTCCAGTGATTGTCAGTAGTAGACGTGTATTTGTTAAATAAAATATTATTAACTGTTATACATAAATCTTCACAAATGAAATGATAAATAGTTCACAATAAAAACTAAATGCATTTCCATTCAAAAACCATCAAAACATTACAAATATTTTCAGTAGTACACATAATAAGGTCAATGGAGACAGAATTTCTCTAATCATTCTCATACAAATATGTATTCGTTTTAAGAAAGTTTTTTTTTATTAATATTGTCTTTGAAATATATTATCTATTTCTCTAATTATTGATATTTTTTCTTCATTGGTATTTTTTTGTAAAATATGTCTCCGCGCTTTTTGCAGCATATATATTAATTTTTGTTTTACATATTATCATTCGAATCAGCAATTTTAGTTGAATAAAAAACTAGAAATTCAGTGTCAAGACGAGAAGTTGACTTAATTGAGTTATTCACATTCATAAGTATTTTAAGCGCAGCTACAATTCATCGTGCAACGTAGGGTACTTCAAATTAATTATACCTCTAATAGCGATTAGAGTTATATATACGATACGAGAAGCTACGTGGGGCGTATATTCATTACATTCCTCACATCGAATTTGTACGTTCTTTCATACTGCTTCAGTTTACCGAAAGCAATATTCTTGTTACTCATAACACATGAAGGTAGAAAGTTTGCTTGAAATTTGCTGCGCGTAAACTTGATAAAGTGCGATCTACACAGAGTTTATGGAACTTTTTCAACCTCCTTTCCCCAACCACTTGTACTTTTGAAATAACGCCGGCAAAATAGTTCAAATATTTTGCTCCAACTTTCTGTGAGAGACCCATAGCTGTGCGCATACCTTTCATCACTTTTCTCTGCCTTCGACAATCATAGAAAAAAGTATGACTTTCGTTGAGACTATTTGAGACAAGTAAACGAAGAATTCCTCAACTTTTGAGTCGTTCTAAGCGTTGAATAAGAATAATATACTAAAGAGTATAATAATAATTATAATAATAAAAATAATAGTAATAAATCAATTTTGTATTATTAATAATATGAGAGAAAAAGAAATTGCAGTTAGGTATTTATTTAACTCCCAGGTCAGAGGCTAAAAGAAGCCTATTTTTTAAGTCATTAGCATCCTTAGGCTCTAAGTTTAAAATAATATCTATTTGTGACGATATTGTACTTAATTTTATTAACTAATCATCGAGAAATATATTTACTAAACTGAAATTCTTTTTCCCTGGTACTTTATGATACATAGAATTGAATCTGCATTTTAATGAAATAATAATCATTATTAAGATCATCATTATAACCAGTATTTTTATTTATTAATACTCTTGTCTTTTTTATTTAAAGTCGGTTATTTTGATCTCGTAAAAAAACTATCAAAAATGTATATGTAATCCATCTATTCCTGCATCAAAAATACGTCTCGTTACTATTAAATATTTAGTTCACTTTTTGACAGTTTGTTGCAGTTCTTTTTTAGATATTTAAATGAAACTGTGAAAGATTAGATGTTGTAAATATTATTTTGTAAATTAACGTTTTAAAATGCAGGATTAGGAAAATTTGATAGACATTTTTGTTCATCCTTTTTGTTTCATGGAACGTTCTTTAGGAGATTCCAAAGCCATGTTAAAATGAACATTTTCAAACACATTTTTAAAGAATTTTTATTTGAAAGCTACCCAGATATTTTCATTTTGTGGTTTTTTATTCATGTAGTTTTTTTGAAAAGGTTCATTAGTTTAACCGTAGCTTTGATACCTCCTTGAGAATTGTTTTGAATAAATTATTTTCATTATTTTTTTATTAAGTTTCTGATTGTCATACTTGTTAAAAATCGTGTTTCATCAGAAATATAACTGTTTCGTTACATACACATCAATTAAACGCGAACGAGTGCAAATACATCTGATTTATATGACTGCTTACTTTCTATGCAACAATTCATCTTAAACGTGGGTTCGCAATATCGCAAAAGCTCGCATAATAAAATAACCAAGTTTTAAAATACACAAGATAACTACTAGCAGATCATAGAATATAGGTACCTACTTATAACATTATCATTGTTATAATTATTCATTAGTACTGAATCACTTGATGAATAATCGTGTTATATATTATCATTTCACATTGTGTTCTTTTTTTCTTTTTTTGGTATATTTATTACATTTTATTAAACTATAAAGTCAAGCGGATCAGTCAAGTAAAATTAGTCGCTATCATTGCGCTTTGAGCTTCGAGCCTTGATATATAATGCTGCCCGAACAATCGCACATACCATGCCATCCAGTGGCGTTTTATTAAACGCTGAAATTTAATTAAGCGTAAGATTTGAGGTGTACCCCCTTCATGGCTTGTCCTTCGGTATAGATTCAGAGAAACCGATGGATAATACAGCTAAGCGCGGTCGAACGCTTCAATTGTTTCTATATCGCTCACCCCCGCATGCGCCCCTATTCAGGGCAATCCGTGCGTGATCGACCCGAAGTGAGAAATTCAATTGTTATAGTACTTTTGAACTCTGATGAAGTAGACAAGACGAGAAGATTGAAAATTACAAAGAGGAGGTTTCGCGCGAGCCTTGCAGCCTAGTATATAATAAGATATCCTATGTAACGCTGATAAATTTCATTCGAGTCAGTTTGAACAAAAGCATCGATCACTCAAATATACCGAAAACGAGAATTATTTCAATAATTTTTAAGTATTATTTACACGAAAGTCACATTGTTTTCGATTTCAGTTGAAATCCCATCATTTACATCAACTCACTTATTTGGTAAATGTAGGTATACAATATATCTACTTTATGTAAATATTATTTGTATGTATATGATCGAACACGTTTACGTTGGATGAGTGCATACTTTTATAGGTTCGCATTACAAAAGTCACACCTTGTTTTTTTCTTTTTATTTTAATAAGTGTTATCGTTATGTATACAATTTTAAACAATTTATTTATCATATAGATAACATTCGCCTCTTTGACAAAGAATTTCAAAGTCTTTTTACATTATATTTTTTAATTTTGGATGTCGAGTAATTATTATGCTTATTATTTTCTCGGTTAAGACAGCAGCTATTTTAATTGAATTTAAATATTTTGTACCATGGAAAATATTACGACTACTTTAAATTATCTAACACAGAATAGTCAAATAAATGTTTTGTATACTATCGTAAAAATTACTTAAAAAAATTTTATATTTTTTTTTCAACAATGGGCTATGGGTTTCATTTTTATTGTCATAACATTAAGCCATTATTTATTATTAATTAACGCAGCCTTCATTGCTTTGTAAATTAATTATTGTCTGACGACGTTATTTACCTAGGAAAAATTGCATCAGAAATTTCAGTTACAAATATTCTCACGTAACTCAAGACTTTGTTCTCGTGTTTATTTTATTTTTAATGGAAATATTTTCTTTGTGGTTGCATTGCAGTTGAATGAAATTTAATATTAAACAAGTATCATAACATTACAGATAAAGTATTGATAAGTTCAATTCGAGAAAAATGTCCTCCGGAAATGACTTTTTGAATAATCTATACAATCGAGAGCGTTATCCTATATTATTAAGGGTTATTGTAAGATTGTCTGACACCAACATAATGTCACGCGTACATATATCATCATACACATTCATGCAGAAGAGATTTGAATAATAGAATCAAATCGCGTGGCTTTGTAAATCTCATTATTTGGATCATGTCGAGTAATTTCCCAGTGGCATTTGAAAGCAATGAAATAATTGATTGTTTTCGTTAATTTTTTTTTGAAGAATTAAAATTAAAAAAGTCGATCGATAAGATTTATTTATATTGTCAAAAAATTTATTGTAGGTGAATTTCGCCTCGTTCATATTTCTATTTATAATGTACATAATACACAATATATAATATTTATAGTATATTCAGACAAGTCTCGTGCACAAGTTATTGTCAATGTTTTATTAAGTTAGCACAATGTTACATTAATTATTATTACCTAGAATAAGAAAGATTTAAATTCTACCAGCGAACAATATTATACTCATTTTCAAATTTAAAAATTCTTTTACATCTTCATAAATTATTTCGTAATAATTTATACGTGATTTGTCTACACATTGCCAACTACGGGGAAGTTGAACGTGTATAAAATATGAACTTATTACATTATTGTCAGTGCCATTATCAGTTATTATCAATTCGAATGCATATGAATTGAATTTTTCATTCAAAATTGAAATCAATTTATTGAAAATTTAATTCATACTAGACTTTATGGTTGAAAATATCCCGTAGTTTAATAACGTAATATATAGCTATAATATTATTATAACTACATATTAATAGTTGGTAGTAAATGATATTATTTATAAATAATTAACTTTACATTATATTATATACATATTAATTATGAATTAATAAATAATATATAATATATAGCTGAATAACAAATTTTATATAACAAAAAATTGAGTATTTACTTCGCTTATACGCGTAGTTTTTAAGCAGGCAGAATGATTCGACTTACAGGCAAACAAAAAAATCACCCATTGAGTTATTGTCAAGTTAACTAACTAACGTATGCCTATAGCTCTTCATTCGCCAACAATCGTAGTGATACATTAAGTATAATTACTTACAGCGGCAGCTGTACTCATATGAAATCGAATAAGTAAAATGAACATGCCCCCCGTTTGCCCGTGTCAGAATGTATCCAGTGATGCAGAAACACAGCGTAAAAACAGAAAAAATCGCATCGGTGATGTATTGACGGCCAGGCGTTTGATGAACTGTATCGTTTAACGCAAAGCAAACTCCCGTCGATATCGATTCGCTTTCTATAACAGACAAATAGATAATACCTCTTTTAAAGTAGGGATCAAGTTTTTAAAATAAAATACGAAATTTGAAGCTTTCAAGTGGCGTTCAAATTGCATCAAAAGGAATTGAAGAACAGATTAAAAGAAGATTAAATATACATTTAATCTTACTATTAAAAAAGAAAAGGGAGAGAAAGAGAGTAACTTACCACAACAGACTGATCGAAATCGTCGGATTCTGGAGCAAATTTTGCATCGTAAGCTTTTGGATCTTCGTAAGCTTGCAGTGCGCTGAGAAAATTGGTATTCCGCGAATCCGAAGATTGATCGCCACTCTGTCGTCGATTGTCTATTTCTTTGAAGACGGCTGCACGCGATGCCATTTCCTCCGCTCTCCGCTGATTCTGTTTAAAAATTTGTTTAAAAGGCATCCTATGAACTTGTCTGACTAAAACTAGGCTATTCTACTGGGTTTGTAAGTCTAAGTGATTGCCGATCGGCGAAGACCATTTTTGGGCAGGATCTTGAAATTGGACCGTTTCATAAAAAGGAGCATCTTTTAACGTTAATGATCGGGCTTTTGGTGAATAATTTACTTGACCATCCCCTCCATAGAGTGCAGTTAATGTATGTAATTTTTTAGGTTCAAAATTTAGTTGCTCTTCAATTTCATTATCCAGACTTTTTTTTACCCTTTTTGTTCTTACGTTGACCCATTCCTTTAGTAAAAAAAAAAAAAAAAATAGTTTTTAAAAAAAGTGTAAATTTAAGGCAGTAAATAATTTACTTGTTCTTGCTCAATGGGGTCTAGCGATGAGCCTTGTTCATGATTCAGAGTTCGTAATTTGGGGTATTGAATCAATGGTTGCAATTTTCCAGTTTCAATATGGTGTCGAAGTCTTTTTGCGGTCGCTTCATCAAATAACGTAGGGTACTCTCTGACGAGAAAATCTTGAAATTCAAAAAGAGCTCTGTGTTTAGCTTCATTTTTAAGGAACTCTTCGTCAGTAAGTACAGTTGGTTCCCCATTATGGAACAGTGAAGGTTCTAATATCAGTTCTTTTTTTAGACTTTGATTAATAGCTTCGTCTAATTTAAGGAGCTGTTGTTCCATGGTCAATTCAACTTTAGCACGCGCATTATCCGGACTCCGTTTTTCTCTTTGGGATGCATCATTTCCTTTTATTTTCTTAAGTAACAAAAAAAAAGTTTTTAAAAAAAATTCGTGGCTCAAGTCAGAGTATAAGTTTTAAATTTTAGCCAGAAGATTCGTCGCAATTAAATTGAGGCCTCGATAACGAATAGCTGCGGAGCTCGGGCAGTCGCATGTTCCTCGGCAAACGAAAAAGAGTAAAGTCAAAAACGGCGCAAAAGAAATAAGATTCATTCCGGTGCTTTGCGACCCGTTGCAGGCGCGCATCGATTGACGTCATCGTATAGCCACCCTCCCTCTCAACTGACACGTCCGCCGCCGCGTACAAAGTTTATATACTATCACAGAGCGTCTACTCCGCCACACGTATTTTATATAATATATATATGCTGCTACGTGGCCCCTTTTTCGGACAGATTTTTGCGAGCCAATGCATTATACGCGGATCTAAACTCTCGACTCTCAATGAATCAACGGAAGCCTTTTCGCGATGACTTTTCGCTCGACGCTTCAATCTGGCTCGATATACCGCGCGCAGATTTTTTTCAATATAAGTTACATTTTAAACCCACGGAGATGAATTTTTTGTCGGTCAAGCTCGACTCTAGCGCGTTTCGGTCGGCGCTATAGTAAACAAAGCCACTCGGCGACTTGGCTTGGCTCACATTTTTTGCGCGCGTGGGCGTAGGGACTCGGTCGCCGCAGCAGTCAGCCGTATTATTCGGGGCGATTTCACAAGAGAGCGATCGCGCGCGTCCTGCCTCGCGAAGGGTGCCGAGTGAAGCATTGTACCGCCCGAGTATCTCGAAAACGACTTTATTTTCATAAAAAATTCACACTCGTTATAGTTGCTTGTCAAAGCGTGAAATTGCTTCGTCGCTGAACGAGCGCGCGCGACAAATAATTGCGACGAAGCGTCCAAGGTATTTTTACGTGCTCTGCACTGCCGATTTGAAGCAGCGAAAAAGGCGCTTAAGCGCTCCATAACCAAATAACGAAAGAAATTTATACGTTTGATCGTAGCGCGTTAAAAGTATGTCATGCCAGTGGCTTTTTACACATTTTAATGCGACTTCGTGCGCTTTATATGTTGACTTTATTTTGGTAGCGATAATCGTACCGAAAATTTTAAAATATCCCGACTATTTATGACACCACTAAGTTCTTATCTGAGGATGATCAAGGATGGTAAAATTTTCTGTATCAAGTAAAATGTTTTAAATGAAGGGTTCTGTAGTTGTTTCTTGAAAGTTTTGTTTCTATTCACTAATTTTCCTGCTCATTGAATAAATATAAAGTATTTCCTGATAGACAATTATATTAAAGGATTGGAAGATAGTCAGTATTCAAACAAATTTTGGTCCCAGAAATAATTACACTCGGAAAAAATCAACACTGCCTCGTACGGAATGCTCTGCGATGTTCATGAAATTATAAATTTCACGAGCAAGGAAATGTACGATTGTATAATAAAAAATGTATAATTTCACAAACACGGCAAAGCATCGCATATGCAGAGAATTTTGATTACCAATTTTTTCTTCATAACAAAAATCAAGTGGATGGATAGTTATAAATTTTGTAAAAAATACAAAATTTATACAATATTTTAGAAAAGGAAAGCCTGCAAACATCTGAACGGAGAAAGAGTAAGCCTCGGCAATGCAGAGGGTAGCCTGCCGAAAAAGTACTCTCTCTTGTGTGTTACGAGGCGTCGATCGATCATCAAGTAAAAACGATGAGTTACACGTACCTCGAGATCTTGAGCGCGTTCCGAAATGACGTACTGCTTGAGCTCGTTGAACTTGCCAGCTTGGGGCGCGGAACCACTGGCACCGTGACGGAACATGCGACCTTTGCCGCCAGCCGGAGAGGCGGCCGGGGCGTGACGCGACACCGTACCGTAGTAACTGCTAAGCTCCTCGAAGGCCTTGTGGGGCATTCCGTTGCGAAGTCTACTGCCGGCCGGGGCCTTGTGCACGAGCTTTCCGTAAACTGGCATACCACCAGCCCCTCGGCTGCGAGGCGTTCCCTGGTACTCGTCTGCAATTACCAATCGAAATATTTCAAATTGCAGCCAAATCGACGCGGGGATGGCGAAAAATATAGCCGCGTAAAAGCCGACCTTGGTATCCGGTGGAAGATCTCAGTCTGGCGTTGTCCGCCTCCCAGATGTTGTAGTTGAAAGGATCCTTGTAGAGCGGCAGCTCGTTGGAACCCTCGACGGCCCTGCTCTGTCGCTTGCTGTAACGCCACATGGCGCGCAGTTCCTCGCACGTAGGCTCTGCCACGGTCGCGGCTCTCTTCTCTCCATTGCTATGATAGTTGTCCTGCTCGTGCGATTGAGCTTGATTCGTCTGCGACTGTAGCTGCTCCTGTTGCTGCTGCTGCTGTTGCTGCTGCTGTTGCTGCTGTTTCTGCAGCTGCAGATACTCACGATGAGCTTCTTCGAGATGTAACGACTCGGCGTCTTCATGCTGCTGCTGCTGCTGCTGCTGCTGCTGCTTCTGCAGCTGCAGATACTGATGATGAACCTCTTGGAGATGTTGCGCCTCGGGGTCTTCCTGCTGCTGTTTCTGCAACTGCAGATACTGCCGACGAAGCTCTTGCAGATGTAACGCCTCGGCGTCATCCCGATGCTCTGGAGGAAGAGATCCGACGTACTCGCAGACGGCGATAAGTGGATAAGTAATTGTGCATGCCAGAACAAGGCTCGTCCATAACGTCACTGTGTGCATCCTCTGAAAGTTTAAGTGCATTTGCTGAATTATAGACGGCTTCGTCGCTCGTATTCGCTGTTTTTTTTAGCAATGAAAATGGATTCATTCTTCAAATTCATCAGGAGAAAAGAATACAAAAAAGTTACGGTAGTTATTTTTTTATTCCTGCTAATAGCTGTTGGTATAATTTTTTAGTTTGATTATTGAGTTCATTTAAAACATGACTTCTCCTTATAATCAATTCAAATTAGGTAAAAAAGTACTTGATGCTTCACAAAGAATTAAGAAACTGACTTTAGAATCATTCATCAAGATCTGAATATCAACGATATCAATTTTATATTCTCACGGTATTTAGACTAACTTTAATATTGAAGAAGATAAATTCGAAAATATAAAATGAGAAGAATTATTTATTTGTTCAAATTTTGCTGTGAAAGCACAAAAATGTACAATTTTTTCTATGATTTTTGTGTTAAAATTGTTAAATTATGAATAACCGATGAGTGAGATGACGTTTACTTTCAATACCGAAAAGCACACTGCGCGCCGTCCGCCTCACCACCTGTAACGGTTAGAGCAGCAGACAAGCGGCGGCGGCGGCGGCAGCGGCGGCGGCGATGGTCTTTTTATGGATCGCAATTTCATTTTTCTGACCCATGAAACACCTTTTTTATGAATTTTTTTATCATTTTTTGCCTCTGATTCCCCAGATTCTCGAAAAATAATTCATCTGAATTCAATTTAATATTTTCAGACGATATATCTACTTAAATTTCATGTATTATTCAACAATTTATACATAATTGTAACAATATGTTATAATTATGTACAGAGAAATAGTTGGTCAAATGTAGCCTTATAAAAATTTATTATCCATATGACATTTATCCTTTTTTTTTCAAGCAAACAAGTTTTAGTTGATTTTTTGTCCGAGAAAAATATTTGAGAAACAATCATAAATTAACACACAAAATTATGTAAGATGATTTGAAGCTATTTAGTTAATAAAAAAGAATGAAGTTCACAAATGTCTGAACTTAAATTCTGATTATATTAATATGCAATAAATTGAATATTATAAATTTAAAACCATTATTGATTGTAGATACACAAAAAGCTACAAAATTGTAAAATATCAAAGTAACTTTTGGCACTTACTCCGCATTATTTTTATTTTCTTTTCGGTTAAAAATTCAAGTAAAAAAAGTGCATTAAGGAATTGCATTAAACCGTAATCGTCATTTAAACTAGCGCGTTTTGAAGGAAAACCCCATAAGTCCTTATGTACGTATGTTTTCTTATGTTAACGCTTTGTTTCAAGTCGTTATATTGCAAGTAGCGTATTAAAGCTCTTGATAGCGTCAGTTCGTTGGATTATGTACTTGAGTCAGTCGTGCTTTATCCACGTGCGCGAAACTCACAGCAAAAGCTTCGTTTAAGCATACATCGAGCGAGAATAAAGCACTTACGTCATATATTAATGAAGTGGGTTGACGCGTTTCGTAAAAATATCACGCGTGATAATATTCTTTTTTATATAGTACGGGCTTGCATACGTCGCTTGTGGCTTTTTCGCTATCTCAAGGAAGATCGGGAGAATTTCCGATAACCACTAATGGCTCGTGACTCCTGAGTAAATATTAAATAACTTAAAATAACAAAAACATACCGATGATTGTAGCTCAAAATCCCAGTCAAAATGATGATGATATTGTTTTATTAACTTGAGCAGTTGATATGTTGGAGATATGTATGGAGTAACGAATGATTATACGTAAGGTCCAATATCACTGAAAGAAACAAAATATATGTTTATTAAAACTTAATAGATGAAGAATCATTTTATAAAATGTTTTATGTTGTTGCATTTTGCGCATCACTAGTAAATTTTAATGATTTCGATCGTTACAAGAATATGCAAAAATTCAAAATTCATGAAATGGCACACATTCATGTGGTATATGAACGAATAATTCGTTGTTTGAAAATTATCGATCGCCTCTTTGTAATTTATGGGGAATTTGAAACGAATTTCAATTACACGATGTAACGTTACACGTCATCTTGTAAAAAACGAAAAGAGAAATTTTATAAACAAATTTCTCTTTTGTCTAAAAAATGTTTGTTTCGGGATTATTAGTCTAGTATAAGCTTATTTACCACGTTATATGGCTGTGTAATATGTAAACTATAAAAGTATTTTGCAAATATTATTTGTGCGAATATTCGTTTTTATTTGTATATCACTAGTTGTTTCGGCTAATAATTTTATATTAAGTAAAAGGAAGTAATCGAAAATCGTTTCTGTGACGACGTTTAGAATCGTCAACTGATCATTTACACAGGCGTATGATTAACGAGCTTTCGTTAATATTCTTCGGTTGAATTAACTCGGCCATTTGGACGAGTATTTGTCGAAAATTTTTCCGGCTGCCCAAGCTTGAAACTCGATGAAAATATTGCGCGTCGCTTTCTGCCGCTTTTACTCGTATATTTACTTTACCCTCTACGCAGAAGCTTAATTAAAGCGCTTATAGTAAAACATATATATAACTGTCCGATTCGTGAATGAAAGCGAGTTAAGTAGTAATTGAGATTTGTTTGACCCTTGGCTTTTCCCAGAGTGTAGGTGAGTTCGCGCAACTTTTTAATTGGCTCCCTAACTTTCTGTAGGCACATGTGTATGAATATTCAGATACTTGGTGACTGAGCTTTGTTATTAACTAGATTGATGCACGCTTTAGCTTTTATTCATCGAAACTTATTAACCGTTTGAGCTAGAGTTTGATCGATCGAAAACTATGTGAGAAGTCATTATTGCGATACGTTTTACACTTGTTAAACATTTCTCACAGACACACCGAAATTATTTAATTATTACTTTACTTATTCATTCAATGAAAATTCGCACATCAAGAAGAGTGTTTTGCATTAGAATTTTTTTCGTTTGACTCTATAAAATATTAATTCACGAAATAAACTCCACTTTGCTACTAAAATATTTCAATGACTGACGTTGAGAAAATCATCTTTCATATTATTAAGATAGTTTAAATTTGCCTGAACATCAGCGGAGGCTAGCGGTAAAAAATTCTCGAATATAATGTTTTTAATAATGGTGAGAAAAAAGCTCTGAAATTTCACGTAGCACGGAAAAAATGTTTTTCCCGCTGAATTTTAAAAGAGAACCAACAAATAAAAAACTTTATTTAAACTTTAAACGACATGCACAGAGTCAAGTCAATGCTTGTTATATTATTTGTTTGTCATTCATCTAATTAATTAAATTCCACGCATTTAATGCAGAGAAATTCATTATCAATATTTAATGTTCACGGTAATTTACTTCCTTTTTCGTTTTTACACAGAAAGTATTGTTTTGAATCATTTATTTTTATAGCAATAAAAATGTGTACTTAATAAAGCTTTTGTGTTTTTAAAACATAAAACTACGCAAACGTCGTCACGTAAAATTTATGTCCGGCTCTTCATTAACACACGATTTTGAAACAATACTTGGTTAACGAGGGTCATCAAGGAAACAGGCACACAATTGGCGTTGAGCGTAAACTCAATTTGATGTGGGTTGAATAATGCCGTTGCCTTATCATTTGTATACGTATTTTTAGGTAAAATTATGTAGTTAAGCGCGTAATGATGCATGAGGGCTCAATTGTAATTAATTTTGACTCTCACTATTAGAAGTATAAATTAGTTAATTTTATACGTGAATTTTTAACGTAGTTGATGCTTGTGTGTTAAATTATTACAGAGATTACATCAAAAGTGAAAAACGGATACGCAAAATTAAATAAAAATTGGTTAACATATTAATGAAGTAGTCAAATTTTTCAAAGCGGTAATTAACAGATAAGGTTGAGTTTGAGAAAAGTTTAACACTTTATAAAGCTAGGTCATTGAAACAAAAACCCTACTTTATAGCACGAAATAATTAAGTTGAAAATGAAAATATGAAAAGTTTGAGAAAGTTTATTAAACTGGTTTTAATTTATAAATCACTTAATAAATGCGGCTCTAATTTATTTGTTAAAAAATTGTAGTGAAAATTAGAGTATCGAAGATTTTGGGTGCATTTTTTTTAAATTGAGAAATGTAATTTTTTTAGGAATGACATGATTCACCGGGAGAACCAAAAGCCAAAAGACAAAGATATATTGCAAGTTTAGAAATGGTTAGCTGGCCAAGAATTTTCAGAACGTCAAACGTCACATAAATCCACAGCGGCTTTAGCGAGAAAGTTAATAATAACTTCATCCCTCGAGAAATATATGGCTTTCTAATGCGTGGGTCAAAATAATGCGCTTTCGGAAAATTGCTTTTCTTACGCGAACTACATCATAAAACTTGAAACAAAATGTTGAATTGGAAAAGTAGCTGACTCGCGTATACGATATCCCGCGACGAGTCGATCCCTCTCTTCAAATTACGCATGAAGTATATTATATCGTCGTGACAATCGCTCGGGGGCGGATAGCGACACCACCGCCTGCAATGCGAAGAAAGCTTGAGAAAAAGCAATTACAATCAGAGCTTAATTTACCTGACAGCACTTGCTTTTCAGTGATTTCACAACAGGTCGTCTCGCTTTTGAATGCTGTTATATACATATATATGTACAGACGTGCGAGCTGCTCAAGCGCAATTGATCGCACACTCGCAGCACTTGAACAATGCAGCGAGCCCGTATACACATGAATGCATTATGCGACTTGGCGCGCATGCAGAGTACAGAGTGCGCCAGTATATTATACCTATACCCGAGTTCGTAAATTGACGAAATTACTTCTCTGCGCTCGAAATTATTTCAATTTAATCGCTATTTATTTACGCGTCGGCGAATTTCGCGCGAGTACACTTAGCGGTTTAAGTATTCAAAGTCAACCAATCGGCGTGAAATATTCGGCTGACTCGCGCAAGAGGCGCATGATCGTATGTATTACATAAAAGTGAAAACAAATAGCATTGATCGTCCGAAAAGACATAGGCAGTCGAGTCAAACGGTGATATCCACGTGTCGGGCCTACGGTCATTTCATATAGAAACTAATATTTCATGCACATCATCTGGCTTGCAGATAATTTTGGCGAGAAAAATTTCATCCCCTTGTGTAAATAGTTCGTTCGAATAGTTCAAGCTCGACATGGCAACGTCATCATCGATCTAGCAGCAGGTCGCGCGTGGGTGGCTTCGCCGACGTAGTCAACTGCTTCTTCAGACAATCAGCATTATAATAAAAATATTGAACCGTGAATACGCGTCGCGCTTGAGCCACTAATGTTAATTCAGCGCGTTCCCAGCTCTTTTGCGACTGACACAAATACAACGGGTTATTTTTACTCGGCCGCGATAAAGCCTCTTTTATTTTTTTACAAAAAAAAAAAAAACGGCTTGTAAGCTTTGCCCTACGAAAAATACCAAATTCAATCCATATGCTTGGGAGTTTATCTCTCCCAGTGAGCTCGTGTGTGCCGTCTGTGTATCTACAATACGTATATATAATATATTGGGGGTGAGAAGCGGGGCTAATCTTCGAGAGCACGACTGGGGCACAGCTTGAATGCAACTGATTGCGCACTAGCGCGAATAATCCGGCTGGAAAATTCCTCCGGCCTAGTTTTCCGAAACTCGTGAAACATATTATCACGATTTCGCGTGTAAACGATGATGTTTTTATATCACAACCTTCGAGTTATACACGATTTTGCCAGGTATTGAAAGTATTTGTAATATCAGTCGCGAATCAAGCTCCTCGCATTAAAAAGGCAGGATAAACAATTTTTTAAACGCGTTTAATGAGATTCTTGAAGAATACTTTTATGAAATATTATACGAATGTTTGTTGAAAGAACACGCAGAAGAAATTTCACTGAAAATTGCAATTTTCTCTGTTACTTGGTTATTCCCTTAAGCAGAGCTTTTATTTACCTCGTGATATAATGATATTTCCGAAGCATCCTCAACTTTCCCAATTATATTTGTCGATGGATTTTATGCTAAATTATCTCCATGAGTTTACGCGTATATTAAAGAAGAATGAAAACCCCTTTTGTTCTGAATCAACTTTTTTATTCTAATAGATCGAAAGTTGAGCATACGAAAAGAGGAAAGTGAAAAAGTATGCAGTATGCATGCAGATGACATCTTTGGTAGGTCCCCAAGCTTCAATGTTTGAATATTCATACTTTTAAAAGTTTTTCGCAAAAAAATTAATAAAATAATTGGCAACGATTGGCCATTTCTCTTTAATGTTAAAGATTTTACTGGTTAAATAACTTGAAAGTAAAAATTGAACTGCTTATTTCAAAGTTTAATTAGAAAATTTGAAGACAATAAAAAATACTATTTTATAAGAACTGATAAAAAAGATGTATAACAACCTACTCAGTATCATATTTTACTGTACTTGAATTTGAAAAAAGTTGTCAGTTTAGACATATTATAATATGGTTCTTTATTCAGACTAGTAATCTGACAGTAGAGAGAAATACCATTTATTTTTTCTATGAGAGAAGCGTGCCCAATTATTCTGTATGACATGATCTGCAATGATACGTATACTTGAAGTTTGAATTTTATTTTTATTTATGCTAAGCCTTCGTAGAAAAAGATTGTCAATGAAACGAGAAATTGGAATCGAAAAAAGAAATCGAGTGATCGCTCTCGCTCGTAACATAAGAAGTATAAAATATGTATTATTTTCAATATGTACGAATCTCGAAAATAAATAAATAAACTGGTCAATTTTGATGCTTTTTTCTGAAACGTATAATGTTCGAAATAAAAAGTGTAAAAAAAATTTTGTTATATTTTTGAATCTGTATCTATTATTAAATTAACATTATATATAATTAACAAAAAGGGGTAAAAAATCTCATAAACTTGATTAATAAAAAGTCCGTACAATCATAAATGTAGTTTTTGTCAAGAAATCTTATTCAAAATTTACAACAAGAACAATCAAATTAACAATCTCGGACACCTTTCAAAAAGCAAGTGTTTTTACCACGACGCTTAATGAAGTAAATTATAACTAAGTTGGCTATTCACGAGTGACTCTTTAGTAAACGAGAAGGATTCTCGCGATATTATGAGAAAGATCCTATTACTAACAAAAGCTGGGGCGTCGGTATGAATTTATAAAATGTGGAGAACGCTATGGGCGGAAAATGAAAAATGAATAAATTGCACAAAGCTGCAGAAGGGAGAAGAGGGAAAGAAATATCAATAGTATGCGGCAATTTTAATTGAACATTTGAAATGCAACGCTGATTCTCTCTCTCTCTCTCTCTCTCTTAAGTTTGTAAGGCAAGTTCAGTGGGTCAGAGGCGGGCGCAAGCTCCCATAAGCAAGCTGCGTACTCACACACACCCACTTGCAGCGGAGAAAAAGCTCGATCGCATTAGCATGGTACAATATATTTGTTCCGAGGGCTCGAAATTAACCAAAGTAGAGGATACACAAGCCAAGGATGAAGAGGCAGCACATGCTATGACGTCAGTGATATTGTAATTGCCGCCGCTAGTCGGGGTACGTCGAGAATCGTAGGCCGTCGTGGCGAACGTGGCCAGCACAGGCAAAGTTTGCGGGGGAATCAGCGCTCCTCGCTCTCTTTCGGCTACTCGGACTTAACGATCGGTTAATTAACGTAAGTATATATCGTACGCAGCGTCGCTCTCCGATACGGCGTGGGCGAGGTATTCTCGGCTGGCGCACGAATACACAATCGCATTACAGTTAGCAGCTGTTTTTCTGATCGTCGTCGCCCCACTCGATTATAATGCATACTGCACGTGCAGCTCCAAGTCGAGTAGGCGAGCTGCAATGTATACATGGACGATAGCTGCTCGGCATCGACCTAGTCATCTGCATTGCTAAACGCGCGACTGTTCCAGTTAACGATGGCAAGCGAGACTCTTGCCGCGACGAGTAAATAAATTACCCGTATATACAAGAGGATACGTTTCAGCTGCTGTGCCTCGTCGAGCTGTGCGCTCAACGCTACATCTCCTCTAAGTAAATTACAGCCACTGCAGGCAGCTGTAACAAGCGGAAAACTCGAGTTACATCGAGGTATCGCGCGCGTACGCGTAAATGTATAAACACGGCAGGATTTCGCGTTCGCCGCACGAGCGACGCCCTCGTCGATGTGCAACGCTGGAGGCAGCTTTGAGCCGTTAGAATTTATATACGGAAAAAAGAAAACTGAGCCAAATACGTGCGTGCGTGGGCGATGACAGGGACACGTGAAAAAAAAAAAAAAAATTAAAGAGAGAACTTACGAGCGTCAGCAATACGTGACGAGGGGCGCGACTCGATATATAATACCTAAAAAAATATTTAAGTCGACGCTTATCAGTGGAGTACGTCGGACTGTAGTCGGACGTAGTAGCGGTAATGTATTACAAAAGACGCTCGTTTGCTAAATTTAGCCTCAGCGTTAATTACGCTGCTCCGACTTGCTTGGAAATGAATTGCCTATCATTCATTTTTCGCTAATTTGCCGCAGCCGCGTCATCGATCCTCGAACTTTTCTAGCCGTCGACGCAGTGACGAGTCTCTGACGCGAGCCCTACACTACATACTATGTGCGTCCGTTTGATGACGTTGGGCCGCGACGAATTGCAACGCGGATCGTAGTGAATTCGATTAACGATCGCAGCACTGATTTGGACCTTTTTTCCATCGTTTCGATTTAGATAATTAATATTTTTGCCCAAGAAAAGACACGGGAAATCAAGATTCGAATGTATGAGATGATAGTGTAAGTGATCGCTCTAATCCATTCTAGATTGAAAGTACCTTTCTTGCTTGATGCCACATATAATATATTTAATGTCTGAGATATACGTTACGGCACTATCGTGATTACAATCTAAATTACCAGTTTAAAAGTTGCCCGTAATGAAAGTCTCATTGAATCAAACTATAAAATATTGGTAATAGCACAATGGACGTGTAGATACGAATTTTTCTTGGCGAACTTTGGCAGATAAGAATATAATAGCAGATTATAGAAGATGGCCTGTGTCGCCGATACACATTGAATTTTATTCAAAAAGTAACAATGAAGCGACACAGAGTATTGCATTATGTATTTCTTGACCATGAGCTGATAAGAAAACCGTATACGACCACGAGTGCCGAGTGATTTAATGGAAAATCGGAGATGAAATATCTCGCGCGATCTTCTGATCTGCGAGGATGACAAAATTTAACGTTCGCCCGTGGGAGAGGCGCCCCGAGAAGATGGAGAGTATATCACATAAAAGTCGCAGTGATTACATAGAATAGGAGAAAATATGAAAAGACTTTAAAGCCGTATAATCGTTTCGTGAATTGATGCGTACTCTTGCCGCGAAACTTTATAGATTGTTGTGTCGAATAAAGGACAAGTGACATTTTTCACGAGAGCGAGGCAAAAAAATTCATTGCTTTCGCGAGGAGAAAAATGATAGATGGGCTATGGATGTTCGTCAATGTAGACATCCGTTGAGTGACGCCAGCTTTATTCGTTCGTGGAAAAAAATGTGCTAAGCGAGCACACGAATTTATGAAACAAAATAAAATTTTCTCTGTTCACCCAAAATATTTATCAAATACAAACAAATGAAAACTGTTGTTGTGCGCTAGCTCACATTCGAATTTGCATTCAATGCTTGATTAATTAAAAAGAGATGTGATAAATTTCAAAAGTAATTTTATTTTACATCTCTGCTGATTGTAAAATGATCAGTTATCAGTTTTTGATTTAACTTTTTATTATTGTAAACGGAACACAATCAAATATCGCAAATGTCTAAACTGTATCTAATCAAATACCAAAAATGAACACTTTTAAACATATTTATTCAATTTTCTCGTATAAATTTATTTTGGAAATTCTTTTGCAATTTTTTTTAAATTTAATATAATTTTTATAGTAAAAACTTGATTGTCGTTCGATACAATTACTTAATTAAAAATCTGAAACTTTGCTTTAGAATTCTAAAATGCAATTAACTATTAGAATTTAAAATAAAAGAATTAGAGAATTTAAAAAAATGTTTAAATAAATTCTACGCACAGCCGTCAAGATTTTGTATTATTTTTTGATTTTATAGTATGAAAAGCATATTCTGCACGAGCATCTAATTGATAAAATGACGTCGTAGCGTATATGAGTGAGAGTAAGGCGGTAGTATACGAACTGGCAATATTCCCGTCACTACGTACGTTCATTAAAGTCGATTGAGATGGATCTATAACTAGGTTAATGAAAAATACCCTCCTAATAATGCGCAACGCTCAATTATCTTCGTGCATCCTTGCACACCGCAAACAACTAAACGGCAAATACACAATATTCGTTTTAAATTTATCAAAGACTCACGACTGAAAAGGGATCAAGAGAAAAAGGAGACCATCGAATCATAGCGTAGGCGTCTCTATTGCTTTTGCTTCAAGCGCTGCTGTGTCAAGTTGTACGTGCACACTGTATATTCATAATACAAAAGTATAGATGCTACCTATGAATGCATTTTAGACACATCTTTGTGCAAGAGTCAACGAAAACATTTTGAATCGATCTAATAACGATACATTTTTTCATCGTGAACAGTTTCGAAGAAAAATAATAAGGTTGATAGATTTAGTCACTTAAATTTGAACTGAAATAGAACCTGTCGGTGTTGCATATTATTTTAAAGCCAAGAAATTTGATTCATCAGGCGTCATATTCGCGCAGGGACATCTTTGTAAGAGTAAGAATAAAGTAAGAAAATCAATTCATCGCGTAACTTGAATTCAGCAGACAAGACTTTAAAAAGTATGTTTTGTAAAGTTAAATATGATACAGACCCACGGAAAAATTAGATTGCAAGCTTAGTCAATTTCGAAACATAACAGGCTTATATCAATTGAAAATCACCAAGAACAAGAAGAAATTTCATTCGAATTTTTCACCGAATATAATCTTAGGTCCCTAACGAAATAACTACCCCCTTAATGAATCGGCTCGCGATAGTATCTCTCTTTTTCTGATTTCATTTAAACTTCTTTGAACAACGATCGATTGTATTTCAAAGCTGAGTATTGAAATATTTCAAACATATAATCCAAACAATATCATTAATCAAAATATTTTAATAATTTGAAGGGGCTAGAAGAAAGAATAAGTACATATTCAAATACACTTTTAGCAATTTTACCATTGGACAATTTTTTAAAAATTATTGTGAAAAATATTAAAATTAAAGTAAAGTGATACGGTGACAGAACTTGTGCTAAAATTTATAAAATGAGATTTTAGCTGTGGCCTGTGGTTTCAAGCTTGTAAAAATAGAAACTTCTCGATCGTGCTTGTAAAAAAACGAATTTCAACATAATTACAAAGGCGTAGTCATTATAATTACGGACACGGACATTTTAAAAAACGTAAGCAGCAGCGGGCAGCGTCCAATGAGTCCCTGTTGAGACCATGCATACGCCGCATATTTTACAAGAAGGTTGCTGCTGCTACTGCTGCTGCTGCTGCTGCTGCTGCTGCTGCTGAAGCGTCCTAGATTCACATTGTGTATGTTTGTACGGGGGCAACTGCGTCATCCTCAAAGTCCCTGACGATAAGTGTATACGCAATGGCTCGAATAAAAAAAAATTTTACTTTCCACAGGTGCACTTTGCATTATTTTTTACCAAAATTTTTCACGTTAAAACGTTTCTCCGGATGAATTTTAATAGAAAAACGTGAATTGATCAATAAGATTTCCCAGAGGCTACGAGAAAAAAGTTATGAGATACAGCTTATAAATTACGATAGGATTCTGCGAACGACTGCTCCAATACGCTTTTTACTTTTTTCCACCAATCTATTAAATTACTTTTTGAAGTACGATTTGCAGTAACTCAAAATTAAAATAATATTAAACGCCTTTTATTCCTGATCATTTAATATTACTTGCGAAAGTTTTAATAATAAATTTCATTGGTCGTAGACTTAAGAAAATTTAAATAATCTATACTTCATTTGTTGAAAAATAAAATAGATTTTTCTATATGTTTTTCATGAAAAAATACCCGTGAATTTTTGCAAAACTTTGATACTTCTGTCCAATTTATTTTTCAAATATATATCAGCAAATAATTATAAATGGATATTCTCGCTCTTTTTTAAATTAAATGCCCGATATCATGTATCCGATGTATGTCACGTCAATAAAATTATTTGTGAGTATGTGTGTTTGGTTCGTACGTAAATATTCAATGTACAATCGTATACTATAATCTCAATAAACCATAATATTATTGTCTCCACGAAACACGATGAATTTTCTTTTCGAGTAAGCGACGCGGCGCGACGGCTGCCGCATGGACTCTTTATTTATTTACCATTGATCTCTGATATTAGAACCGCGACGTACAGAGTTTTGTTTGCTATCAGTTATTTTCATATTTATTCTGCTCAAATAAAAGAAATAATACAGTTATGAATCCTAAGCTAGACAGATAGAGAGTGTAAAGGCGTATAGTGAAATTGAAACAAAATTTAGCGCGCTTTGGCGCCAATGAATTTAATCACTGAATGATTTTTACATAACCGTCACTCTTCCAAGGTTTTTAGAAATACTTTCAATAATTAAATAATCTTTGTCCGATATCCACAAAGCATTGCTTATGTTTAACAAGAAATGGTACTCTGACAAGGTATTTACTGTTATTGAATGATGACAAAAGGTAAAATTTGAAATTTTAATTTAGCTAGAAAACTCTGGGCAAACGTTCAATTTAATATTTGTTTATCTGTGAATAAATTTTCAATTTTTAGCTATCGTATTTTTGTGTAAAAATTCAAAATAGTCTTATGTAACTTCTGTGAAATTGAACACAACATTTCCACGCTCTACTTTAATGTAAGCAATATTCCTGTGAAATTTCTAAAAAAAGATTCGCAAAAAAGTCTAAGAATTTGTGTATAACTAAAAACATTACTGACATAAAAATATGTTCATTAGAACTTTTAAAATAAAATGTTAGATGATAAAACGACCGTCTAATCAAGTTAACTAGTTATAATAAAAACCCGCGTAAAGTATCGCTCAAGTTAAGCTTCCGAAAGGAAACTTTTCAAATAACTTTCTGATAATTCAAGGGAGTGGAAAAAGTTAAGCTTTTACGCGTTTTCGGGGGGAAAAGCTCATACGCTGGAAGTACGTCGGAAGTGCAGGCAGGGAAAAGCGAAAGAGAGAAAGAGAGAGAGCGAGAGTGTGAAAAACTGCTGCTGTTAAAGGTGTTACACATGAGCTTTCAGGAGTGAAGCTCACGCAACAAGTGCGTCCAATCGATCGTATTCTTTCGTGCAGATAATATTGATACCAGCTCTGTGTATAATCTATTCTAAAAGATTGGACCAACGCGAAAATGACAATGACGTTTTTCGTACGGAAAACATATATCGTTACCTAGCTCACAAAACGTCACGAGTGGGTAAAAATGTAACTTACTTAATTATATTGAATGCTATGTAGCAAGACCGTTAAAAAAATTAATACGAATAACTATACGAATCCAAATTCTTTGGTTATTATTTCAAATCGAGTTTATTAGAATTACCGAGAGGATCGAAAAATTAATATGAACAAACTTTAAATGTAGACAATTTAAAAATTAAACATCAAACTATCCTTCATTCGCGATTTTTATATTTTTAATCAACCTAGAGTGAAAGAATTTTAAGTCGTAATTGCGAATGTATTTCAGGCGGGATTGAAACGCTTGTGCTCGAAAGTTTTAAATTCTCATAAGACGATGAAACACTTTGCCTTTACACGTCAACGATTTTGAAACTGTTTAATTTTAAATCAGAAATATTTAAACTTTACATGTACACATTTACATTCCAAACCTTCAATAAAATAATAATGAAAATTTTTTATTCGTTCTCAGTCAAATACTTTGCTACAGTTACCGTTTAATTTGTTGCGCTATATTCTGATAAAGTTGTTACGAAAATATTTATTCTAAATCTTAAACGTGTTTGAAAATGTTAATTTTAAATAGAATCGAATTACTCTAAATTTATATAAGTACCGGGAAATGTGATAAAAGATCGCAGATCGTGCTTAATGCGTATAAGAAATCAAAACTTTCTTTGCATGAGTTGAATATTAAAAATCTTTTAGTATTTCAATATTTACCTCGGGATTTCCAATGAAACATCTACCCTCGAACGTTGTTCACTGGCTTCTGACGAGCAGGTAAACAAAATTTCGAGCTTTATAGCTTCAATGAACACATCATACATGTTTCAAATCAAAACAAACGTATAAATCGAATTTAAGCGCGAAAAGATGACGAGTATACAAACCAATTATAATTATACTTGAATAAACAAATAAAATTATCGTTAACAAAATTACTGAGTAAAAGTCTAGCACCTATTCTTATTCATTTGACTGTAGTAAAAAATCTGCAGTTGCGTAAAAATAACTGGCATAAAAGAAACGACTGTGAAAATTCATGTTATTCATAATCAATTCAATGTAAAACAAATTGTCATTCACGAGTTCTTTTATAAAAGAATGATTACATATCTTTGAAATTGTTTTCCATGCGAAAAAAACAGAAAATACAAAATTAAACGGGGTCGATATTGCATTATTCCCTTGAGAAGTTAATTTTAATGTACACCATAATAAGTACAATTTATGACTTTTCCAATACAACTTTAGTTTACTGAGAGAAAAGTTTTAACCGTCGTACATAACATACGATGCCGAGCAAAAGTTATTGTTCTCCCCCAACTAAAATTGAATCAAAAGTAAAGAGCATTATTAAATTTTTTATGCGTGACAGGCAATTTGTACCTGAAAAAGGCGATGAACTGCTAATTTGAATGTCTATTTCTGTCTGTTTATGTTTAATAAAACTGCAGCAATTTTCGAGGAATAATTTTGAAGCCAAAGTTAATTTGCAGATTTTCTTTGATATTCTCGAAAATATGAGGAAAGAAGACATGTAGAAATATTGCGTTGAACAGGAGTCAATTTAAAAAAAATGACAGTGTTGTGCAGGTCATGTTATTGTCGTTCAAGCGAGTTCACCGTGTAAACGAAGCGTACTATCTTACGAATACCGAAACGTGCTCGTATTTACTTTTTCTCTCGAAAATTGTCAGCGAGCTCGTGCGCACATTTTTCCCTTCGAGCGAGTCGCGATCACGGCTATAAACGGTCGAAGCGCACTCGCGATCGGAAAGAATCATTTTTGTTTTAATATCGACTCACCATAACAGAGGCGAAAAGAAATTATCTTCCCCACGTAAAAATGGTGCGCAGTACTTTTTACATGACAAAAAACGAAAGGAAGAAACAATCGCTGCTCCGTGTGTCCCCGTACGTGCTTGCGATAAAGCTCTGCGTTTTCGGGGGTGCTGCTCGGCTGTCTTGGAGCGCGCACCGAATGCAAAAAAACGTGGCTCGTGTTGTCCGTAGGGTCCGGAAGCCGTGGGGCGACTAGACGCGCGCCGCGAGGAAGAATCAGCCGCAGGGATGCCTAGTCGCTGCCGCTGCTGCTGCTCCTCCGCTGCTGTTGCTGCTGCTGCTACTGCTGCTGTTGGCTCGCTTATACTCCACTACTGCTGCTTTCGTGTATGTACGACTCCCTCCCGCGCAAAATGAGCGCCATCACCACTGCGTTCGCTGACATCTATACACATATACTGCAAGGAGCCTACTTAAACCGTCGCTTCTCTATTCGATATAATGTTTTCACTGTTATATATGCATTCTGCGACCAGCGACTTGCAGATATAATCCTTACGTATAATACATTTGTGCGATTATTATCTGTTGCATTTTTACTCCGGTACACTCTAGCTCGAGCACATTTTTAATTTTGGAATTACATGAGAAATTTCATTATAATTAAAGTGTGCAATTATAATTCAATTAAGCCGCGCGTTTAATCAGCCGAAAATATGTTATTAACAACGTAATAAGCTTGCTGTGCTTTAAAGCTACAAGCACGCCGTGCAGCTTAATTGCCGGTTTCATGCTGTACTCTCGTTGACGCTTCAGGAAAAACAGAAAGAGCTTACAAACATACTATTAGGTATTATTCGAGTTTTTGAGTTTTCTCATTTAAAGCTAATCGAATTGGAGCAATGTTTCGCGTACGCTCAAGTTTATATTTTTTTTTAGAATACACTGTGGTGAGCAACTCTGCGAAATTTTGATAGTTTTATATTATACAGATAACAATTCTAAACGTTTAATTACTCGGCAGGTGAACCATTTGAGGGATCGATTATCTCTACATCTTCTCAATACCGCAAGTGCAAATGTACTTTTGACAATTAAGACAAATTAATCGAAACCCGAAAAATAAGTCATTCTTTTTTAAATAGATTTCAGAAATGATTCGAATTTCTGGTTGGTTTATCGTTTCCTTCAAATTGAACACTCTTATATCGCTTTTTTCTCTTTTGGGATTGATATATTTAATGTTTAAGAAAAAATTTGTCATGCACTGCGTCACTCTACTAATTTACGATTGATCGGATTCAAGATCTCGTCCAGATCATCTTTAAATTTATGAATTTCAAGTCGTATTTTCACTGTGATTTGAGTATCACCTGTAATTCAATTTATACGTGATTTATATTCACGTGTGATTGAATGCATGTACGTCGTGTTGTTTTCTATAGCGAAACACAGCGCACTCCCTTGAAACCTTGTAACGTGGAAATAAATAACTTGCATGTTGCTGAAACTGCTGTGAAATATAATACGCATAACTCAAAGTTTTTGCAATTGATCATTGGCAACTCACGCTCGAAAAAATCTAGTTACGTATAAGTGCGTTATTTCACGTTTGTACTTTTTTTCTTGAAACAAATCACGATTATCGTAAGAATTATTCGGGAAATAAACTCATGAATTAGTACAAATTTTGCTCACAAATAATGATTTTATTGCTACTTAAAGCAGCTTCCTTTTTTAAACTTGTTCGCTGCAAGTCGAGTTCACATGAAAGTAACAAGAGAGATTAATGCAATTTTAAAGTCATGCTGCTTCGTATCCACATATATGCGAGATAAAAAATGAGCTTTATTTCTCTTATAGCTTTCTTTTTTTTGCGGTCGGAATGTAGGAGGAATTTTCAGTAGAATATTGCTTCGGTAAAAGAAAGAGAGGAAATTCAAAACAAAACAACCAATGAAAAAAAGTCACGGCAACAGTATTTTATTCCATTGAAATATGCACAGCTTTAACTTTCGAATTTAATGATTTAAAGGTTGAGGCGAGATTTATCGTTCTTTTCGATTATATCGATTTTCGCCAGAAACAATATCTCCGTGAAAGCCAATTGCGTAAGGATAAAACTGAAAATTTAGTTCGCTGGCATTAGGACTCATTCGAGCAAAAATGAGCATCGCTGAGCTTTTTCCACGCTCACGCGTTGCGGTCGAGTTTATCAATATACAGCGCACGCCTCTGTCTTTTCGAGAGAGACTGCGGAATTTCACGTGCATAGGGCGCGCACTCGGCCCTCGTGTAGTCCGGGGGGTACACGCCTCTGTACGCACTAGACAAACGCGATGCAATATGCGTTTCTATTTGTGTGCACGAGTCTGTCTGAGTGGCGTATATCGAAGTTGCTGTCAAAGTTGGCCACGCATATATGCATGTGGTTTACAAAGGTTTGGTAACACAAACACTGCACGCTGAGAGAGAGAGAGAGAGCGAGCGAGCGAGCGAAAGAGTAGGACGTCAATCCCTTACGGTTCTTGCGTAAACAACGAATGCACGAACTTGTGGAGAAATCACGAGTCGACGTTCGTCAGGAATGCCGTATTTGTCAAGTCCGTTTATTGATTCAAGTATACGCGCTTCGACTCTTACGTGGCTTCATTACAGCGAAGATTGAGTAATTAAGTGCGCAGGCGAACTTGAATTTAAATTATTTTTTTATTTGACTTTTCGATAAGATTTAGTTCTCACTTACTTAAAACGTTCGATGAAAGTTTTTCGCTATTCACTGAGATAGCTGTACAGACTGATGAATAGCTGTAGAGTTTAAGAACAATTTTTTGTTGTTGCATTTTCTGAAACTTTGTGCTTTCGATCAAACTGTGTCAATCGTATTGACCCTATAATGGCTATTTTTTACTACTTTTCACTATCCTGCCTCTTTTTCGATCTTTTTTCCACATCTTTTGATACTCTTAGATTTCTCGTGGTCGTTAAATTTGAAGGCCCAATATAAAAATTTAGTGGGCTTAGTGGAAGTTGTTAGTTGACACTGTGAGAAAATTCGTGTTTTTTTTTCTAAAAAATTCAACAATTTCCAGTAAAAATGCTCACTAACACTTTTATCCTAAATTCACTCGGGGCTGAATTAAATATTAGCAATAACCATCAATTTAGGAACAATTCCAACTTCGGGACTTTCAGTTTGGTCCTAAAAATTCTAATAAAATTTTGGAACATTCATGAAAATATCAAAATTAAAACAATCATCAGCCATTTATATAAATTACTCGTACGAAAATTTATACTTGACTCTAATAGTCTACCATGAAATTAATTTTTACTCACTAGATTTATTCGAATATTTTTTTTACGAGCAAAGTGAGCGTTTCAAGTTTGCGTATAATCATGTAACTGTGAGTAGAAATAACTAAGAGCTACCAGAATTTTACTAATTTTATCATAATAAAAATTCAGTAGTTGTGATACAGCAGTTTAGAAAATACCTGACAATTAATTTCGAGTAACATCCGATACTTTACACTTTTAATTGTGGTGAATAACTATTAAAAAGTATTAATTGCAAAGAATACAAAAGAAATCTTGGACTGACGTAGTTCTTTGTAAATATTTTTTTTATTGATTTCAGGATTGGGAAATAAACATTAATATTCAATATTATTTACGAAGCTGTAGTACTCAAATCACAGTATTTGTAAAAAGAAATAATAATAATAAAACTAAAGTACCATACAATAAAAAAATACTTTCATTGTATGAAAATAATAAATGTGCACTTTACGGCATGGCATTTTTTAGTAATCAAGCATATCGACTTTGAACATTTTTACCTTCTTTCTGAGACTTCGATTAAACTTTTTCTTTACGGTTGTATGGTTACCTCTCTTGCAGTGTTCTTACGAACATCGAAGTAGTTCAGAAAAATATTTCGTGGGAGTTTTTGAAATAAGGTTTCAAAATGATCATGCTCACCACAAGCTTTGGCACTTTTATGAACTCAGAGGTGCAACTTACGTGTCGAAGTTCACGTAATGTACTAATTACCCACCCTGTTTAAAGAGTTGTGTGAACCTGATCTGATTATTAATTATTTTTCATTTTGGTGCATTTTGTGGAAAGACCAAAAATAAAAGATTTAAAAAAAAAAAAAAAAAGAAAAAAATTAAACAGAGATACTCAAAATAAAAAAACAATAGTTTTTGTTGTAATTTATCACGACATTTTAAATTCATTCGTTTCAAAATTCTGATATTACAAAAATTTATTTCACATAATTACTGATAATTTAAAGATGAACAATATTACAGAGAAATAAAATTATCTTTTCAAAAACTATCATAAGGGCAAACAAACTATTTTTACATTCTCAACATGAACAACTGAAAAATTTTTCAGTTAAAAATAAGTACAAGACGATAATTCCATCCCTAAACGTAAGAACTCAAATGTTAATAAAATTATTTTTATTTTTACGTGTAATACTTTTGTCACATATTGAATAAGTTGTTTATAAAGAGTTGATGAAATATAACTATTCTGTGCGGTTTGATATAAAATTGTAAATACAACTTATAATATCGATGTTTTTCTTGATTTATAATTTTTAAATTGTACAAAACGTCGTGTAAATTGTTAATTGCGTCGCGGTTGCTTTGAATGTAAATTTTATAAAAGTTAATAATAATAAATGATAATTTTGTTGAATAATTTTGAGATATTTTAAAAGCTTGCAAACTTTACTATACTACCTAGAGCGAGGAAATTTGTATATTCTATTTTGAAAAATAGTTCGATTTTTAATTTCTTTGTTTACATTTATGCATAGTGTTTATTTATAGAAACATTATCCTATTATTTACTGAGATATTTGGCTATGGTAGTTCATTTAAAAATTTATTAGCATAAGAACATATTACGATTAGACGTGCACTGGAAAAAACTACGAGCTAAGAGCAGTAGCTTCAAAAATGGAGCATACTCTACCTAATATATAAAGACAGACAATTGTCGTGAACGGAATAACTAATTCGCTCAGAAATGAGCTTTTGTACTTAGTGACAGGGTCTGGTGCTCTTACCACGTTGCTTCTTCGAGCAATTTTTTGAAATCCTGTCTCGCTTGATATAGGTAATCACAACTCGAAAAATTGTTATATAGGGTCATATGAGCTTGCAATCATATTTTAATTTTGACTTGATCTAAGATTTACCATATAATGAGATAGTTTCAAAATTCAACGATGAAATATGATGCTCTTTGAGTCATTCTGAATTTATGATCCTCAAACCTATTATGCAGGTACAGTCGAACGTTCCTAATTCAAATTTCACGAATCCGTGTGAAAATGAGGTTTATAAAGTAGGAAATTTTTAAATCACGGATGTTTCAAAAGAATTGGATTTGAAATATATCAGTTTTTCAAATTTTTCCTATTTTTTATTTGCATTCGTTTTTGGATTGGGCGGAACTAATCTACTATTCCCTTCATTGTTTTAGTTTATATTCAATTGTAAACGTATAAAATTATGAATTAAAGAGGTCAATGTACACAAATTTTTTTCAAGAAAAACGGAAACAATCACCTTAATTTTTTAAATAGAGAAGGTTTCTGTATGAGTTAAAGACTTTTTTTAGAAGGTAATATTTTTATGACTTAGAACAGTTTGTAGATTAAAGAGTTGAAAATTAGAGACGTTCAATTGCACTACTATAATAATTGTTTAAATTGACGATGTAACGATGCCGCTGCTTAATAGCAACTTATATGAATGAATAAAATATGAAAGAAGGCAATTTTCATGGAAATCATTGGGACGAAAATTGAGCGTACGTCGTGCATGAATGAACCGGTCCGTTGAGCTAGTTACTGGCGTATACCGCGAGATGCTCAGCACGACAAGCCCCCTAAGTACGGCAAATTTATGAATGAAAATGTATGTATATACGAAAGTCGAGGCGCGCGCGCAAACCCAGCTGGCGTCGTCGTATCATCGTACACAATAAAGGTTGAGGCAGCGGGAGAAAAGCTCGTCCGACGCGTGCGGGTCGATGGAGCACGCGCGCCCTCGCCGCGACGCTCCGATCAATACGCGTAGTAGCTCTGCACTGGCTCAGGACCAGCAGTTGCCATCCGTAGCCGAGTCCATTCACGAGGCTCTGCTCTCAAATGACGTGGGCGTTTCGCAGTCCTCCCGCTGCAGATCCATTCAACAGAGCGTCTGCATCTGCCCAACCTGTATATATGTATCAAGTTGACACACTCATATACATATAGCGCATTTGCCTACACACACACTCTCTCTCTAAACGAGCCTGGCTCCTTCGGCTCTTTTACTGCATCGGTCTTTTATATCAATGAAGACTGTCGTTCGAATACGATCTACGGCGAGGAAAAAAAGCGTAGGCGAGCTTAGTCCTCGACAAAGAAGACTTTTAAATTTCGTGAGCTATAGCAAAAGAAAAAATTTGTCGGAACAATGTGTGCTGACTGAAAAATCGTTTCATTTTCTTTCGAATGTTAAATTTTCTTGTACCGCCGATAGTTAAATGTGATGATGACTCCACAAAAATTTTATATAATTTTAATAAATAGGCGAAACTCCTTCAAACATGAATTTGGGTATTGATTCCTGTCAAGTTTTAGAGCTACATTATTTTGAATAACGCTTGTGCAATCAAATTTTAGAATCTTTTTTTTCGATATTTATCAACATAGTTATTACGTAATAAAGTGGTTGATTAAAATATTACTGGGTACTTTTTAGAATCACTCAATATTCGAATTGGCAGTTTTTAGTTGATAAAAATGAAATTAACTATTATACATGGGCTAAATGTTGGAGTAAGGTTCAATCCAAAAACGCAGAGAAAAAACAAGCTTCTTGTGACTATCACCCATATACCGACTTATAGAAATATGTACCTTGGATTGTAATCTTTTTAATTTGTATAAAATTTATTTACTGATATTATTTCAATTCTACGTAGATTTAAAATTTAAGAAGAAATTAAAAGATCTAAACACATATCGTACATAAATGTCAGGTTTATTTATCAATGATTTATGTATCACATTAATAAATTATAATGCTTGATACAATTCTATGGTTGAAATGGCTAACAAGATAACTCCATTTTTCGTGTTTTCGAGAAAAACACGTTTTAAGTTGCGCACGAGAGCCTAGCTAAACGCGGACGACTAAAGATCTGTACCTATGAGTGATCTTTTGACCCATATATCTATTAAATTGAAAGTGTGATTGCGTATCAGAAAATATGAACTTATCTCGTTAGTCCTTTCCCCGCTTTGCAGACAAGTCCACTTCTGCGGGAACTGGTTTTCGAAATCGATGTTTTGCCGGCATCTCATGATAAAAAATATATCCTACAATTCTACTTTGTAAAATATTTCTCATGTATAACTTTATAAAAATTTCAGATGTGTCATTTCACGTCCACTCTCCCAGTGTCGCACAGCTCGGCATTATTTAGTCGAATCGCTAAATTTGTAACTCGCTGTAAAAGGTATTTAAGTATGCACCTAGAAGAAAAAAGTAACCCAACATTTCGATGGGTAATCGCCTCAGCTTTCCGAAGGTCGTGTCAGATTTCCCAAAATTGTCCGCTTTACTCGGGAAAATCGCTGGAAAAACTTTAGAGTCGATTATCTCAAAAACTTAATCTTTTTAAATAGTCTGGATCGAAAGGCCAGGAAATTTTCCATTGGTATGTACATTTTCCAGAGAGGCGTTTTTTGATATTAGTGAGATATCGCGAGAGAAATAAGAAAAAACGTGGTTTTAGCGCTTGCTGCGCTGGCCGGACATGCAAAAACCGCGAAAAAAAATTACGTTTCTCTTATTTCTCTTGAGATATCTCACTAAAATCAAAAATGCCTCTATAAAAAATGTCCATATCGATGGAAAATTTCCTGTCTGTATCTTTCAATCTAGACTACTTAGAAAAATCTTAAAAATGAAGTTTTCGAGATAATCAGCTTTAAAGTTTTTCCAGCGATTATTCCATAAAAAACGGAAATTTTCGGGAAATCTGACCTGACCTTCGAAAAGCTGAGGCAATTTACCATCGAAATATTGGGTTACTTTTTTCTTTTAGGTGCATACCTAAATACTTTTTATAGCGAGTTACAAATGTAGCGATTCGACTATATAATGCCGCGCTGTGCGGCACTGGGACAGTTGACGTGAAATGGCTCATATATAAAATAAAAAAAGTACAAAGGTATGACTGAAATTATTTATACATTTTTTGAAAATTTATTTTATTACTATTAACCTTAAATAATTATATGATATACCGTCGGCTAGTGTTGTTTATATCATCGGGACTTGAGAGCGCTGTATTATGAGTTCATCTACATTTATGCCTATGTATACTGCTGTTGCGTCGGAGCAAATCACACGCGGTAGTTGAAATGTTTATTTAGGTGCATTTGATTAACACAATAGTAAAAATCAAATTTCTTTTAAAGTAGATGATATTCGACCATCCACTCCAGTAGAGTAAATCAAAGTAGATTCAGTATTGCAGTATGGGGATTGCGGAAGTGGACTTATCTCGTTTGGCCGGGAATCGTCTGCAGCGAAATGGGCTTATCTCGTTAGGCACGGTGTTATATTTAACGATAGGTGCTATTTTCAGCTTTTGGTACACTTGTACCTTAAAGTAGACATAACATATAGGTAATTTATGTCATGAACTCGATTTCGAAAAAATGGAGTTATCTCGTTAGCCCTTTCCACCACAGAATTACATCTCAAATATAATCAAGACATAATAAATCAAGACCCATATTAACTGATTCTAATGCTTCGTTATGATAATTATGATTACAGTTACACTTAATATACAATATGTACATGCGAGCACGAGAACTAAGACGATTACATGAATATAAAATCCTAGAGTCTCTTCAGGACTGAAACAAAAACACCAAGAGAATGCTACATCAAAACAACTTTATGCGTTAATAATTTTGAAATTGAAATTTCTTGATTCATATTGAAATTTTTATATCTTTCTTTTGACACCAACACTTTCACCAAAACCTCACACAACCTTCTTATTAATTTTGATTATTGTATGCATGAAACCCTTACACATTGAATAGTATCAAAACAAGTGTCAAGTTGATATGTGTGCCTTGAATTTGGTCATGCGAAAAATGTTCTATTTGTGCGATTTGTCGTCATCGTCGCTTCGCGCAGAAACGCTATGCTACTGATACTATTTCGTCTGTATTTTAAGTTTTAGTTTAAGAACAATATCAAAATATAAAATATAAATATAACAATATATTTCATTAACAACGAAGACGAAAACAGTAGAATGGATGGTGCTGGTTAACTGGAAGACCCACAATCGATAATCCTAAAATTTGGAAAGGCAAAGCAAAAATTTGGACATTGAATCTTTTTCAACTGTGGTTTTCACTTGCTGGAAGTCCCTGTAATCTGCGCGATCGACGAGTCGGTGGTTCGAGGCCCACAGACGCCACCGATTCTTTGCTTCTGCACCTTTTTCTGCGACGCATCGTAATTGGTCGTAATTGATTTTCGTTTGTCTGCTCGCATAAACGGAATAGATCTTCGTCGCTCATGTATTCCGCCACACGGTGACAAACAGTATATGGAAGGTGTAATTTACAATGATCCGTCATAAAAAGATCGGCTACCAACCATTCCAAGTGCGGCCTTATTAATATGTTTGCCAAGTGCCTTTTTGTGATGATGTTCACGTGCTTACACAAAGTATCGTCCATTGCAGGCAAACGCCAATTTTTAATACCTTTTATTATCGAATAACCTTTGCTGTGGCTCATTTGATAAATTTCATACAGCGAGACGTCTTCGGTTAACATAATCTTTGTGGTGCGGGCAATTTGAGCTATCAAATCATCAATTACATCCTTTGCCTCAAACAGGTGGTAATTATCCGGGTTTACATTCCCTAATACTCCAGCTAATTCTAATTCCTCACATTTTTGGTCCATATAATCTTCAGGTTCTTGTGTAATATAAAATCCATAACTACAATGAATAAATCGTTTTTGCAAGATATGTTTCCCATATAATATTTTGGTCTTAACTTTTAATCCGTTATACTCTTCCCGGATAAAAATAAATCATTTAAAAAAATTATTCAGCAATAAATTATAGCTATTATATTAGCAAAATAAAATGACTTACTTGACGGAAACTCTATAATATCTGCGCCGATGAGATGATCGGTATCATTTCCTCGAATTTTCATCCAATATTTCATCATCCTGATCGTCTTGCGTGTAAACTTAAATTGTATCCAACCGACTTCAGCAAATGAGCCATCTCAATCATATTGAGAGTTATAGGATAATTTTTCAATTACAGTGGTTTAAATGTCATTTTAAACAAGTTATCCTCGTTCAAATTTCAATTCGTGTTTATTGGCCTCGGTCGCTAATTACACGTACCCTGAAACTATTCTGTTTTTCGCGGCCTACGACCGTAATATACTATTTGCTTACTTTTTATTATTGTGTGAAGTTTTGCATTTATATCGATACGTAATAGTGTTAGATGTAAAATTACACAAGTAATTCATTGATGAACTTCTGTGGTGGAAAGGCATAACGACTTAAGTCCATTTTTTTGAAAATCGATTTTATGATGAAAACGTCTATATTTAGTGTCTATTTTAATGTACAAGGGTCAGAATAGACGAATATAGCGTCTAGCGTTAGTTGCAGCATCGTGCATAACGACTTAAGTCCATTTCGCGAAGACTGGGGAAAGGCAAAACGACTCAAGTCCACCCTTGCGAGTTTCAAAATGCTATAGAGAGTCTAATTTTACTTGAAAATGAAAGAAAATGATATTAGAATGTTAAACATAGCTCCACACTCTTAGAATGTTGTGAATTACACTATATGATTGTTACATTTGATACGCGAGGGGCAATTTTCTCGATTTTTAGTTTGGCCTTTTTTCGTTGCAAGATTTGAGATCTGACGGCAGTATAACGTTAAATGAGCTATCTTATCAATGTAAAATCATTAAATGAGGTTGTGCGAACAAACTGCGCGAAATTATCGATATTGAAAAAAGTGTGACCGCCAGAAGTGGACTTAAGTGCAAACCGTGGAAAGGCAAAACGACTTAAGTCCATATTTTTTGCTCCCTATCATCGCTATGATGCGCCGTTCAATTTCATAAGTACATAGTTCAAAAGCTACCTCATAGTAGCTTAAAACATCATAGGTTCAGACCTCAACTCATCCGCGTATAGTTAGGCTGGCACAATCAATTTAAAACGCGTTTTTCTCGAAAATACGAGAAATGGACTTAAGTCGTTATGCCTTTCCACCACAGACTTATTTTACCGATTTCTTGATTATTCATAGCGTTATTCACGTAAACTTACTCTCAAGTACCTCCAACTGAACAAATACATTAATTTTATTGAAAATTTTTACACGTATGGAATTTTAACACGTTTTACACGAAAAAATTCAGGCACATTCTTTGCACAATTCTAATACTTTTATCCCATATTGAAAAGTTGAAAAATAAATTAAAGACGAACAAAGTGATGGATGATTAAAAGCCAGTGAATCAAGCGAAACTGGCAAACAAAGTGGAAATAGATACGTACCTCCCAACATGCGTGATGGCGGTAAAAAAAGTGTCAACTCTGCTGTAGATGCAGCGCAAAGATCGACACTGTAGCGATTAGAATATCAAATCTATTGGACAGTTCCACAGACGCCGATCTGGAAGAATTGATGAAACAATTTGGCACGATCCAGAAACTTTATTTAGCCAAAGAAAAGACCACGAATGCTTGCAAAGGCTTCGTTCGTGTTCGTTACAAAGCGAGACAAGATTCAGTCGGAGCCGTTGAGCTGCTTAATCGCCACGACTTCGATCATTTCAGAGAAATTCTCAAGATAGAATAGCATGTGTTCCTTTTACTAGTACTTTTTTACAATATATGGGCGATTGTCCCGAAAAGCTTGTTTTTGAGGTCCTGCCCTGAACGCAGTTGAAAATCGTGAAATGACGCTACTGAAATATGCGGAATAGTTAGATATCAGTTATTTCTAACTTTTACATATATTATTGGACATTTAAAATAGTATATTACTGCCCTAGGCCGCGAAAAACAGAAAAGTTTCAGAGTACGTGTAATAAGCGACCGAGGCGAAGCCGAGGCCAATAAACACGTACTCTGAGGCTTTCTGTTTTTGCGGCTTAGGCCTGTATTATTTAAAAACAGTCGAAAATATCTTTGTTGTCATGCATCCAATTTTAAGAATCAGTCACACATTATACCCTAAAACTGAATTTTTGCATCTGTTTGTCATGATAATAAGTATGAATAATAATACACAAATGTGTTTTTTAATCTTAATTGAAATCCCTTGATTTTTTGGGATTCTTCCTAAAAAGCTACCCGAAAATAAAATTGAAAAAGTTTAAATTTACGTGTACAAATATATGAATTTTAAGAACATGAACAGTTACTACGAATATATTTTAATACGGATTCTTCAATTTTCCTTTTCATTTTAATACAGATATTAATCAGAAGTTCTATCTAGTTTTTGGCAGTACTATAATATAAACAAGAAATTAGCTTAAATCCATCACATTTTTCTGGTTAATAGGAGATCATATGTACAAATAACATTTTTTATAACTGTGCAAAAGAAATCATGTGGTAAATTTTAAATCATTCAGTCGATTATCTTTTCATTTCAAAATTGTGACTTTTTTGTAAACAAAACTTTAAGTTGAATTTTAAGTATAAGAAAGTGTATTTCACAGAGTAACAAAAAAATTAAATTAATAAATGACGACGTATATTAAATGTTTATTCGTTTGAAACTCATTATTTATCATATTATATTCGAGTGAAAGTATATACAACAGAGAGAAATTGGAAACTATTTTTGACTTTGATAAAACATATTTCATTCCTTTCATTATTAATTAATTACTTATAAAACTATTTTTTTTTTAACTGCGAAGAATTCATTTAAAATTTTTGGAAACACAGTCAGCCTTTAATGATATTCATTTTTGATACAATTTTGTTAAGTTAGGAAATACTCAAAATAATTAGTTTTTTTTGTTTTTATAATCTCAAGAAGAAACTTATACCGAGGTCAAAAAGAAATAAATCTGAATTTATATCAAATATTCCGGGTCAGACTACTTGTACTTTAAATGGTTAATAAGATGCCGCGTAAAGTGGGTAAGGAAGAAAATTCAAATAGTCGTCTGCTACGATCAAACGACACTAGTGCGTATCATTTTCGTGCACATTGCTCTCTCTTATTGTTGAGGCAGAAAAAATGAAATAATTCAAAAAACAGTAAAGAAATTGTCTATATTAAATATTTCACGGCATCATATGTGATATAGTCATACAAAATTTGAGTTTGTCAATCCTGTTTCTAATTGATAAATAATAAACATGGTCTTCAGTAAACTTAGATTAACTGCCAAAGTTTATTCAACTTGGGTTAAAAATTATGCGATTATTCGAAGTTATAGCAAAAACAAATTTCGACCATTCATTACCCCAAAAGATCAACGTGTTTATTTGTTAGAATTGCAAAAACAGCGAACACGTATGAAAGCACAAACTCCTAGATCTATACCATCAAAAATATACCTCAAAGTAAGTATAATTTTGAAAATTGATAGAATTGTGATTTACTTAATGTTATGATACTATTATGTATTTTCTTAGATAATTGGTAATGGAAGTCATGCAGAGAATAAAGCAGTTTTACTTGTCACGGATAATACGCATTACCTTTTCAATTGTGGAGAAGGTACGCAACGATTATTCAATGAACATATAAATAGATTGACTCAGATAAATCATATATTTATAACCAGACCTTCATGGAAAAACTTTGGTGGTTTACCTGGAGTCACTCTTACTATTCAAAATACAGGAGTCTCAACAATTCAACTACATGGCCCTAAGGGTTTGATTGACATTATTGAAGCAACCAAAAATTTTGTAACTTTGGATGAAATGAAAGTTGTTCCTGCTGACACTGATCATATATTTAGAGATCATGTTATGGCTGTCACATATGTTGAAATGAAAAATCCAAAAGTAGTTAGTGAAATTCACAATGAAAATAATTCTTATTATGTAGATAACAGTGTACATACAGATATTAATTATTATGACTATAACAAAACCAGTATAAAAAATCGTACTCCAAATCATCTTACAGCAACTCCTCCTAGATTAATAATGACTGATAAAAAAAGAATAGATAGTATCATGACTTATATCTGTAAAATACATCCAAAGCCTGGAATGCTAAACTTAGAAAAATGTGTAGATGCAGGCATTAAACCAGGTCCAGATATATCAAAACTCAGAAACGGTGAAGATGTTATTCTACCAAATAATATCATTGTTAAAAGTAAAGATGTTTTTTCATCTGATCATCCTGGCTCTACTTTCATTGGTAAGTTGTGAATTAAATAAGTTCAATTATAATTATAATTAATATAAATTTTAAGATATTATAAAATACTTTTTTACAGTCGCTGAATGTCCAAATGAAGATTATCTTGACATTTTTGTTCAGAATCCTTCTTTTATAAAATATCAACAAAACAATAATCCAAAACAAGAAGATAGAGTCAATCATATTATTCATTTCACACCTGATAATATATTATACAATCCAAAATATCAAGAATGGATGCGTAAATTTGGTTTGGATACTGAACATATAATAGTTAATGAAAGTAATCAAGATTGTGCTAGTGAAGGTATGCACAAAATGCAACATCAGCTTCATTTAGTTCATCCTACTATATTTCCATTTTTTGAAAATCAACAGTCATTTTCTCAACAAAATTCTGATAATCTAAATAAAAAAGAAAGTATTGCCAACAACACTAAAATAGAAGACGATGAAAATAATTTAAAGGTAAATATAATAAATTTTCAATAAATAGAAATGACTACATTGTTTTTCATTTTAAGCAGGTTCCAGATGATCTTATAATAAGAAATGTGAAAACTCTCAATTCTATACACTTACGACCACTCACAGGCTTTGAACCAACTCATGTTTGGCTGAATCCTAAAAAATATGTGAAACGGGCATTCGACACTGATGGTTTTCTAGATGCTCTTGCCGAAGCTCAAACAGAAGTTAACGCTGCAACAAAATTTTTAGATAATAGCGAATATCCAAAGCTATTGATGTTAGGAACTGGCTCTTCAGTACCAAACAAAATAAGGAATACAAGTGGAATGTTATTGCAACTAGACGAAGATCGCAGTATTATTTTAGATTGTGGAGAGGGAACATCAGGACAAATAATTCGATTTTTTGGAGTCAAAGGTTCTGAACGTATATTTAAATCTATAAAGGTAATATTAATTAAAATATAATGTTTAAACAAATACAAATTGTAATGAATGAAAAAAATTTCAGGCCATTTACATCTCTCATTTGCATGCTGATCATCATTTAGGACTAATTGGAATCTTAAAACACAGAGAAAGATTTACAAATGAGCATTTATTTGTACTAGCACCTCAACAAATAGCTTCATATTTAAACTTTTATCATAATCGTTTTGAATCTATTACTAATCTAATAAGATTAGTTTCTAACAGAGATATTTTACAAAATAAAACAATTTTGTCTCCCATTACATCAAAGGATATGTATAATGCCCTAGGAATTGAAAATATTAGTACCTGTTTTGTAACACACTGTCCTTTTGCTTATGGTGTTACAATAACTTTGAAAAATGGCCAAAAAATAGCTTACAGGTAAAGTTAAAGTTTTCTAAATAGTAATTTTTATAATTTTAACATAAAAAATATTTTTCTTTCAAATATTAAACTTGATTTTTTAACTTTCATTATTTATTTCAGTGGTGATACAATTCCATGTAATAGATTTGTTGAATTGGCTAAACACAGCGATTTACTAATTCACGAAGCAACTATGGAAGATGGTTTGGAGCACCAAGCCGTGATAAAACGGCATTCAACTATCTCTCAAGCAATTAACATTGGTATTAGAGCTGAAGCTAAATTCACGTTACTAACACATTTTTCACAGCGTTACAGTAAATTACCAATGCTTCCGGACAAAGATCAATCTAATGTTGATTTTAGTCGCATTGGTGTCGCTTTCGATTTCATGCATGTGAGTTTGTCACAACTCAAATTATTGCCAATTATTTACCCATGCATTGAAGTTTTGTTTCAAGCTTTTAAACAAAAACTAAATGATAAGGCATCAAAACGAGAATGGTTAAAAGAACAGACGGTCAAAGCCAGTGCCTCTAGAAATAATTGAATATTTTTTATACTTAAAAAAAGTAAGCAGGCAAATTTTACATCGTTGGTTACTGCTAAGATGTTATTGTTGAATATTGTACGAGAGATGGTATATTTTCATTCAATCCTATTTAAGGTTGATTGTTATGATCCATGCGGTTGTTTGTAAAAATGTACATAACTTTGTTATTCTTCTGACTGTTTAAAAAATAAATAATTGTTTACTTCTCAAATGTATGATTCTACACTATTTTTTAATTTTATCACGATTGGAATTGTCTGACTTTTTCCTAACATAAGGCTACTTACAGATACATATATGCAAACAATTAGCATATTGCAAGATAACATTTATCTATTGTCTTAAACTATTCTTTTTAACTTTTGATGCAAAAAGTACCTTTGCAACGATTGTCAATTTTTAGTTGTATTTTATTGATGCATTAGCTACGATTTGAAGATTGTAGTTCTTTGAGAACTACTGACTGCCTGTTACAAGTTTCTCTCGGTTTATTTTCAGAATTTTATAACTCGAACTGTTCACTGTTCCAGTCATTTGCAGACATTTTTGATTTAATATTATTGGTATCTTTTCCTAAAAATTAAGAACTAAAGCAATATGAATTATGCCATTTAAAGTAAAGATATTGATGTGCTACGCGGAATTCGCTTAAAATGCATTCAAAATCAATAATTGACGTGATAATGAACAAAGCCCATGTTTATATTGTACATAACTTTTTTTAAAAGGTACGCACATTCAAAATTAAAATTGCACTCGATTTTACTATTTTACTATTTTTACTAATTTACTATTCAAAAACTATGTTTTTTCATAATTTGGTAGCGATTTACGATAGGGATTCGGAATTATAGGATTTTATAAAAGAATAGTTAAAATACTAAAAATTGAGTCGAATTTTTCTTTCGAGTGTAGTAGGCTCGGATAACGACGCAGTTCACTCACATTTTTTCAAAAATACATTTCTGAGGATTACCTAGTGATGATTTTTATCAAAAGCTTGATGGTCCTTTCGGTAATCAGAATTGGAAAATTAAAAATAGGATGAGTTTAATTTTGATACTTTTATAAAACTCATAAAAAAAATTGTTTTCAAGATAAGAAAAAGTTGAAAATTTAACGTAAACATTACCAGGAATGGCAATTTTCAAATTTTCATTCATACGAATATTGTGAAGCTAACACAAATATTAAAATCTCATGAGATTTATACTCATGTATTTTATCAAGAATACGAGAAACATTCTTACCGTCGCATATTTTGCAACAATACTACAAAAGCGGCAAGGATTTCTACCAATTTTCTTTATTTGTATATAAAACAAATAATCATACAAATTTATTGAGATTATTTCAGTTGTGGACGCTGTACGACTTACCATTTGTACCTACACAGGCGTAGCCTGAACTGCAGGATTATCAATTATTTAACTTTTCGCGATTGTGTAGATACAAACGGTAAGTCGTACAGCGTCCACTACTGAAATAATCTCAATAAATTCATATTTCGGGCGCATAAAGGTAAAAATTAAAATAAACCCTTATAAAAATTTCCTATAGGATCTCGCGAAATTCCTACAGGAGTCCTATAGGATTCCAATAGGAATTTTGCGGGATCCTATTGGAAATTTTTATAAGGGAATGATCATACATTTTGTGCAATATTGAAACCAAGTCGAGATCGAACACAATTTTGGGAAATCCTTCCATAATTTTAATTGCAAAGCACAACTAAATCCTAATTCACGAATATTTCTTTAAAAAGTTTTTTTACGCAGGTGAGTATTAGACAATGCTTTTATTAAATTACCGTTTGGCATTCGTACATTTACTCCAAGCTTAGCGTCATTTACTCTGATTACAATCATTAGAACATTGTTCGTATATGTAATCTATGCAAACCCGAACGAGTGAATACAGCGCTAATAATTTATAAGTATTTATCATTTAATTTTCAAGTTTTGTGAGTTTGATCTACGTATGAAGTATGTGGTGGCCTTGAAAAAGGCCGATTGTTTTAATTGTGAGATGGTCAAG
>NW_019640856.1:4170-91053 GCF_000599845.2 Trichogramma pretiosum | reverse complement strand
GTTTGAAAAAACCGTTTTTTTTTTCAAAGGCACACACGTCACTTAACAGATCACAGAACTTAAATATTTAACGCACTGCACAATTAAACACACATGTTCTTGAGATTAACAAACGTCACTTAACACCACATAGATCACTTTCACTCACCCGTCGGAAGATAGATGTTACCTCGACGACTGCTCTTCGCCAACTGACTTGTAGCCGAGACAGGTCGGACTTATTTAGTCAATTTCCTGCGCAAAAGGGCTGCGCAGTAGATCGCGGCTGATATCTCACAACACAGACCGTTTAAAAAAACCGTTTTTCTTTGTCAAAGGCACACACGTCACTCAACAGATCACAGAATTTAAATATTTCACGCACTGCACAATTAAACACACATGTTCTTGAGATTAACAAACGTCACTTAACACCATCACTTTCACTCACCCGTCGGAAGATAGATGTTACCTTTACGACTGCTCTTCGCCAACTGACTTGTCGCCGAGACACGTCGGACTTATATCTGCATCGTTTACACTAGGGGTTATTCGCATTCCACGACCCGGGGTCTGCCGTCCGTCGCAATGTATAGTGTGACCAAGGATATTTAAAGGAATATTACTACACTGTTTTCCCTCACGAAAATAGATATGCATTATATGCATGACAATGTTCTACGATACGTTGAATTGAATGGTGAAGTCGTATCCTAGCTTTGGTGAGTTTTTCATGGATAAAAAAAATTTTTGGATGAAAAAATGAAACAAAATTATTTTAGCTTGCATAAATCACAAGAGAATGATTTTTTAACTTAAAAACACTATCCAATTGAAAAAAGTTTCATGGATATCCACGTGGATTAGCTATCCACGATGATTAGACATGGATACCACGCAGATTGGACAACGATACCACGTGGATCATACATGGATGGAAAAAAATTCCAAGTTGGTCGTTTTTCAATTTTTTCAGGACCTTGGACCTGTTTCGCGAGCCCGCTTCAAGTATCCGCGATGTTTTGTCGGTGAATCGTCATGGATTTTAATTTCTTCACGTTGATAATTGATTAATCCGCGAGGATTTTTTTCGAAAATCGTTGTGGATTGACCGAAAATATGCGTAGATTTCTGAGCAATTCACGAGAACTTTAGCGAAAATTGTTGTGGGTTGACCGAAAATATGTGTAGGTATTATGTCAATCCACGCGGTTCACCTTAGGCCATTTTTTTAATCCATGTGGTGTTCATGTTCGATCTACGTGGAATCAATGCCTGATCCTCGAGGAATCTATGTATGATCCACGTGAAATCGTCGCGATAATCAACGCGGATATCCATGCAATTTTTTTCAACTGGGTATTCACAAGTCTAAAATGAATCAGGAATATGTAGAAAATTATTGCATGAAATGTCAAAAAAAAATCGGGGCCTTGCCAGCGGCTTGCGCCTAGCTTGGCCATAACCTCGACGGCGCTCAGCTGTTTGGAGCAGCAGATTGAAAAAATCATAAATGAATAAATATCACACGCGTGTTCAACAAAGGGATGTTTTTCGAAGATAAAATTTCATTGTAAACGAGAAAAATAAGTAATGTTCATTCAGTAATGTTCAGAAATGAAAAATAAAGTGATCCACCCCAGCGGAATTTTTTTTTTAAATAAAGTACATATGAACTGTAATAAAAAGTAAAAAAGTGTAAAAAAATGTAAGATTACTAACGATTTCAAACATGTGATACATTTTCTACACTTTTTTACTTTTTATTACAGTTATCATATTTGTTTACCTACAATTAGAGAAATGAAAACCCTATGAATTCAATCTCATTAAAGTTACATGGAAAAAGTAAAAAAGTGTAAAAAAACATAAAATTCTGTCATAACAATTTTAAATGTTACTATTTTTACTGATGAGTTTGAAATACTTGTCAAGCCCACATGTGATCGAATTGACCGCAGCAAGTGATTTTCGTGAAAAAAGTGAACTCACTGCAGCAGAAAGCCTTATAACATCATCATAGATGTACTAAACAGTACTGATATGACTGAATTTGGTTTATATATATATTCATCATAATTTGTCTTAATTTATTCATACAATTCAATACATGATGGTTTTAGTTACTATTTTTACTTTTTCTTGAACGATTATTGCTTCCTCATAGAGGAAGTTCTGTGATAGGCTCGAAAACGAGATTTTAAACCAGACCTCGTAGGACAATTTGGTTTATATATTTGGAAACTACATTGAATTACCAACAAATGTCTGTATGAGTTTTTGTTTTCTCGGCCTTTTGTACTATTTATATATATATATTTTTACATTGTGACTGTTATTATAACTAAATATATTTTGTAATGACAGCTATAGTTTTTATACATGCTTTGTAAAGAAAAAACAACGGACTCAAACTATGTGATAGTAGCTTTAAGAAAATTCTCATTGACTACATTGTATAAATTAATTTTAAGCTGTAACGTCTAATTGTTCTTATGACGCTAAAAGAATTTGATAATATAGATATATTTCAATGTAAAATTATGTACCTCCCCCTCGGGGGAGGCAGTTACTTAATGGTCCTGATGGTCGTGATCTACTGGTACTTAGGACACTAGACAGTGAATCAAAATTTAAAAATACGAATTTTCACGTTAATGACCGATGCCTTTTGTTAATATTATTTTTTATGAGGAAGCTCTTTTCCAATAAATTGGCAGCGGTTTTTTTCCGTCGGGACGAGTATACGGATTCGCCGGGTTACCGGAAAACACAAATGTGACCAAACTCGCCATGCCGACCGAAATCATTCAAAATTTTTTATGTTTTATCATTTGACCACGTCCAAGGAAAATGGGTCAACATACCCTATAGTACTTGGCCCGGGCGACGAAAAGATCAAACTCCCAGAGAACGACGACCTGATGCTGTGCAAAATTGTACCCCTAAAGGTTTAAAATGACATATATTATGTTTGCCGGAAAGTTAACAAAATGGCGTCTGGAATGCATAATTTTTTGTATACTTTCATGAATATTTTTCTCGATAACTATCAACTCTAGGAAAAAATTATCATGAATAAAAAAGTCTTAAAATGACTCAAAGAATACGCTAGAATTTTTTCATAATTTTTCGAGTAATTTTTATTAATTTTGCAATTCGCATAATTTTGCAAAACGTTAAAAATTGATCAAAACATTTTGAAAAATTATCAGTGTATTCTTTGAGTCATTTTAAGACTTTTTTATTCTTGGTAATTTTTTCCTAGAGTTAATATTTATCGAGAAAAATATTCATGAAAGTATACAAAAAAATTATGCATTCCAAACGTCATTTTGTTAACTTTCCGGCAAATTTTTAGTACATAATATATGTAATTTTAAAGGTAAATTATTTATGCCACGGTTTTATGTGTTTCCAAGGTTTAGGCATACTCGAAACACATTTGAAATTTGGTTTAAAAACAAAAAAACGTGAAAATTGTGGCTTTTTTTGTTTAAGGGGAGGCTCTCATCTAGCGCCTCAAAAATGACATGTTATTCGTGATTTTTTTTTTCGTGGAAGGAAGTGAATAATGCAGTCAAATTTTTTTTGTACTTATAAAGTATGTATTCAACTATATTTACAAATTTTTTCAGACCAAAATATCGAATTATTTATCGCCTAGCAGCGTTTGATGGAGGTCGTGTTAAAAAAAGGTACCTTAACGGGCGGCAAGCTAGCGCCTTCAGTTTTTGCCCGAAACTAAAAATGCGAAGTTCCTCTTAAACTAGATGACATTTGCTGGAGGTTGAACCTAAATAATTGCAAAAAAATTAAAAATTGATAAAATGGCGGACTTCGGAAAAAAATTTTTTTTTTTTTGCCCTTTTTTGGCTCTTTTAAGGGCTGTAAAAAGTAATAATAATGAAAAAATTTAAAATTTTATAGGTTCAACCTCCAGACAATTTAATTAGCTTTAAAATAAAAAAAAAGCGTATCTCTAAGTGCAGTACTTTTCGAGATATGTTGCCGCCCGATTCAGAAAACATAGTTTCGAGAAAAACGCGTTTAAAGTTTTAGAAAGTGAATGTACATACATACATACATCGTTCCCTTGTAAAAAGACAGCTTCGGTTTTTTGCCTATAATTTTTTAACTAAATCGATTTTGATAAAAAGGGTTTCGGGGGTGTATTCTACGGGACATTTGCTATCTAAGTAAGCAAAAAAAAAAAATCGATTTTTTGATCGAGTCTCATGAGAGCCTCCCCTTAAACTAATTTTTCTCCATTCTAATAACTATTCAGCACAATTTATATACCACCATTGAAAAACAGAGCTTTCAAACTTCAAGCGTCTAAAAATTTTTATAATTTTTTTTCATTCGGCTTTGACTTGCATAAAAAGCGTGAATTTTTTATCGAATACTGAGCCCTAGCGTCGAAAAAAATCGAACTCCCACAAGACGACGACCTGTAGCTGGGCAATTGTCCTTCGTCAAATTTAATTTTTTTTCATTCGGCCTTGACTTGCATAAAAAGCGTGAATTTTTACGTAAATACTTAGCCCGAGCTTTTAAAAAATAGAACTCCCAGAAAACGACGACCTGTAGCTGGACAAAAAGTTACCGAGAGACGCCGGGACTCGACCTGAATTTTGTCAATTTGAATTTTTCATCAGTTTGCTCCGACCTTAGTATATAAAGCGCGAGTTTTTACTCAAGTACTTGGCCAGAGCGTCGAAAAAATCGTTTTCCTTGAGTACGTCTACCTTGCGCAGGACAAAAAGGTACCGAAACTTACTGTTGATTTTTGCATGTTTTTTTTTTTAAATTTTGCGCTGTTTACAATATCTGAATGCATTGGATTTTGCATAAAAACAAAAAAAACTCGACTGGCTCTATCGGTCGATTGTTTATTATTGTCAGAATCTTAACCTTACAACAATCATAACGATAATGGCACGGGTTAATGAAGATCAAATTGCTAGAAATCGCATTCTAGAATGCATTATCAGAAGCATGCATCCCGAAGAAAATCCAGGCAATAGACAGGTGGGCAGGCCGCGAAATCGAGTGCGCGTCGTCAACGGTGATGTCCAACCCAATTTTGAATTGGCGCAGCGTTTATACCGGGAACGTTACGGTGATCCCGTACGTTCGACCCAAACGTTTGCTCGGTAAGTTATACTTTTTTTTATCATAATAACTTAACGGTTGTAAAAGATGATTGAATCGATTAACAATCATCAGAATGTGGCGAAGATACCAGGAAAACGGCGATCTCCGCGACCAACGACGCAATGTTAATCGTCATAGGAGACCGGTGCGAGATGGATTAGAGGAAGTTGTTTTGAGGGAGTTTCGAGCGAATGGCCTGCAGAGCGCACGGGGATTGGCTCGACACCTAGGTATCATTTAAACATCAATTAATTTATTATTAAAAACTCTACGGACACTCACCTACGCACGCAGACACGCGTACGTACGTACCCTCACATACACTTACACAAACATACGTTCGTGCACCGATTTACACACACACACACACACACACACGAACACGCGTACGCACCCACATACACACACATATGTAAGCACTCGTATGCGCCCACATGCACGAATACTCGTACGCACCCACATACAGACACATATGGGTAAAATCGCGAGTAATGCCCCAGTGCCACGCGCGGGTTTAACGACAGTTTCCATGGGGTACTCGTTTCGAAGGGCCACTGGCTGCCGAGTTCACTCTGCCCACGTCAAAAAAAAAAAAAAAAAAAAAAAAAAAAACACACACACACGCACACACTAACGTTTAATATTTAAAATTTTTAAATGTATAATACCTACCAATTTTTTACAGGAGCTAATCGAGAAACTGTGCGGCTCATTCTACGCCCCGTGATGAGGCCGTATCACTACATCCCGCAACCCACAGTCCGAGATACTGACCCTTCCGTCAGGTTGCGATTCGCACGCTGGGTAGCCCAAATGGAGGAAGAGAACCCTGGATGGACGAGGACAATCCTGTTTAGTGACGAATCCAACTTCACTCAAGGTGGAACGTTGAACCGACAGAATTATCGGTATTGGTCGGAAAATAATCCTCGGTGGGTTCGCGAGGTAGAGAACCAGCGCCGCTGGACTCTCAATGTCTGGGGAGGTATTGTGGGAGATCGTTTAGTTGGGCCTCATTTTTTCGAAGGTCCACTAGATGGAGCAATGTACATTCAATTTCTCCAAAACGATCTCCCACGACTGCTGCAGGGCAACCCGGTGCCAACTGCTCAAATTTGGTTTCAACAAGATGGTGCACGGCCGCACAGCAGCCGTGACGTCACCAATTACCTGGACGCCGAGTTTCCCGGTCGCTGGATCGGCAACAAGGCTCCAGGAAATAGAAAATGGCCACCGCGCTCTCCGGATATGACGCCATTAGATTTCTATCTCTGGGGTCGGCTAAAAGATCGGTGTTATGCAGAACCGCCGACCACCAAAGAAGATATGAGGCAAAGGATAATTAGGGAATGGAGACTGATAACTCCGAGAGAGTTGCAGCGGGTGCGAAGACATTTTTTAAAAATTATTCATTGTGTAATTGAACATGAAGGTGGTCATGTTCAACCTTATTTGAATTAATTTACTCCTTTTTATTTATATTAAATAAAATATATGTGTTAAATTAAAACGAGCCGTTTTATTTTCAGTATTAAATAAACTTTTTAAACGCATGTGAGTAAATGTGTATGAGTGTATAGGAGCGTGCGAGCATATCAGATCCGGATGTGAGCTTGTGTGCGTATAGTATGTGGATGTGTGGGTGGGTACATGCATGTATGTTTGTGTGCATGTATAATTGTACAGCTTGTACAGCAATTACAATTTTTTAATATTATGCCTTAAATAATCATAAGATAAACGATTAAGTGGTCTTCTTTGTCTCTTCGGCCTGGATTGGGTCTTCGCGTAACTGACCCTGGAATAAAGAACAATCATATTAATATCGCGGTGATACTTATATAAATAATTTTACCTACCTTCACTAATTTATATCCGCGACAAATATGTGGTACTGGCATAGCTTCACCTTTTTCTTTATGAATAAAAAAAATCTGCATCATTTTTTTTATCATGGCCAGGTCTTTCTTATTTGGAAGCTTGTTCCAGGCCTTTTGACCAATTTCTGTCAGAACGTCTATTTGAAAAGTTTATCTTTTTAATTTTAGCGAATTTAAGACCACTTTCACCTAATTATCAATTTAAACTCGAAAGTTACTGAAACTCGCAGTAAAAAATAGATAAAATTTCAACTTTAAATCTTGTTTTTTATACTAAAGATGTAATCAAATTTTATTGAAAGTTTTGTCTGATTGAGTGAGTGGAAACTAGATTTTTCTATTTTTACAGAAAATCTTATTTAGAAACAATTTAAATTTTATGAAGAAAAAGTGAACGTACTCAATCAATATTTTATAATTCAGTTTGTCTACTATTTTCATCGATAAAAGCTTAAAAAGTATATCACTAAAAGGAATAATTATAACAGTTCATATTCATGCAATATATTTGTATGTTGTAACTGAACCGTACTGCATATTTAGAATCATCTTTTTAAACTCTTCTCTGTAACCCAAGTTTATCTGATATTCAATTCTGTATAAGAAATGTTAAATTTTAGGCTCATAAAGATATACTAGCAAATTGTAGTCTAGTATTTCTGACAATGTTTAGAAATAATATGAAAGAAGCAAAATCTAATTGAAATAATTACAATGGTAGATATATTATTGTGCATAACATGAATAAAATTACAATTTATTTGGCAAATGCTGCAGAAAATATTAAATTGACAGTTTGAAAAGTTTGTTTTATGTATCAGTAAATTACACTGTATACAATTCAAATTATCGAAATAAACTTTCTTGAAATCATATGAATCATTTAATTTTACTATGTAAATCAAATCTTTTATACAATTATAAAATGATTTTCTTAAATAAAACATCTACACATAATTATTCTTTCATTTGATTTTGTTTCTATACATAAAATGTCAAATATTGCATTCGAAATCAAATTTTTAAACATTATTGCTCAGATTGACTTGCTCTAAGAATAATTAGTAAAATACCACGAAATAAAAATGTCTAGCTAAAAGAAATATTTAAAATTAATCTGATTTTTGCATTATATTAATGCATTTTTTAAATAATATTTAAATATTTCTTTTAGCTAAAGTTACATAAAATTAACATAAAATTAATCTGATTTTTGCATAATATTAATGCATTTTTTAAATAATATTTATGTCGAAAAAACTTTATTCTGTGAATTCGATAATTGTTATAAAAAATCTCATAATTTTGAAGAAATTATTAAAAAAAAACTTTAAAAATTGTTACTGGTTTTTATAGTTTCTTCCACCTTATATATATATCACAAAAGTAAGGTACGTCAAGGTTGCAATGCAAATAACGTCAAAGATCAATTTACACTCTTTTCTCAATGGTCAAAATTCGATAAGATGCCTTTTTCACAGTCGTCACCATTGGTCACTTTACAGATTTGCCCGATAGTGACGACTGCGAAAAAGCCCTATCCTTTGTTCTCAGTCAGTCGTTCGAGGTTCGTTTAAGACTCGACAGTTCACATGTTGAATTAGTTCAGATACTTGTAAGACACCAATGCCATTTTACCTGTTTCTTAATTAATATATGTATAATTTTTAACGCAATGTCGAACGAAATCCGTCATACTAATTTTGGATACAGCGAATGGATTATATCCTGTAGATTACGGCTTACTCCTGATGAACGTTGGGACTCACTTTTAGAATCTCCGCAATTCAGATGTGATAGGAATAAACTCTGGCGTCTGACTTTAAGATATAATATGTATTCTATAAAAGTGTTTTTGCAACTGTTATCAAAGGATAGCTCGCCTTTTGATCTTTCTGAAAGCTATATATACTTAGTGAATCATCGACCCGATTCTTTGACAAAGAACGAATCACGAATTGAACTTGAAAACTGTGACAGATATTACACATTTAGCGATCAAACGTATAAAGATGTGTTTGACAAATTAAAATCTGTTAATATGACTTCCACAGAAACTATAACATTTCGATTTTTTATTGATGCAAAAATCATTAATAATGCAAGTTATAATAAAGACCCTCAAAAATCTCCAGTATCGTGCTTTGAAAATCTCTTCAACAACTCAGATCTATCGGATATTCAATTGGTGGTTGGCGATGAAACATTTTTTGCTCACAAGGCGATATTAGCAAATGGTAGTACAGTGTTTACAGCCATGTTTAAAAACGATTTGAAAGAAAGCAAAGAAAATGTTGTGGAAATAAATGACATGAGTGCAGAGGGAATGCATAATTTATTGAGATATATGTATACTCACATTGCTAGAATTGATAAAAACATTGTATTTGATCTATTGATGGCTTCGGATAAATATTTAATTCCTAATTTAAAAAAATCATGTGAAAGATATTTACTAGACACTTTAACCATTGAAAATTGTATAGATTATGTTTTGGCTGCAGATTTGTATAACATGTATGAACTAAAAAGTGAAATTATTGTTTTCATTGGTCGGAAATGTAAACTTGATTTTATGAATTCTAAACCATTTGTTCAACTACAGAAATCAAATTTAAAATTGTATGCAGAAATTACCCAACATTTTATGTTTCTTGTTCTCAGATCAAAATGAACATTAGGAGTTATGATTAAAAATGATTTTTCATGTTTTACTATCTAACATTTTGATTGTGTTTATGATATATTTGAATAATTAACACCACCATTCTTATTTTGCATCTTGAAATATTTATTTTTGTACAACCTAATCTAAATATCTGGTTCATAAATTCTTAATTAATTTTGTCTTTGAAATAAATTGAATACAATTTTTTTTTAAGTTGTTAAACATTATTGCTAATATAAATTTCCTTATCTCGCAAGAAGTTTTTAAAAAAATGCCTCATTGAAATGATAGATATAATAGAAAAAAATGTCTAATTGTCATCTTAAACTGAAGTTACGAGGTATAAACAAACAATAACAATTTAGTGACAAATTTGAGATTCCATTGTATGATAATGGAAAACTTTATCAATCTTCAAATTCTTTTTAAATAAGACTGAGAAATCAAGTAGGAACAAAATGTAAAACAATGAATAACTTGATCATGAAACCTTATAATTTATACAAAAATACATCAAATAGAAATAAAGTAGTTATTAAAATAGCCGAATTCAGATTTCTATAAAAATTCAATAATTCTTGGATCTTCTTTTATATAAATAAAAATATTTTATCAACTCATAGTGTAATAATACTTATGCTAGCAATATCAACAATCAACTCTGATTCAAGAAGAACATTTTAAATAATGGTTTTTCATTTTAAAAATCAAATCAGTACAAACATGAATAATTTAAAGATCAAACAAACTCGTGAAGTTAGATCTTAATTATGTTTCACGCTTCGTTCGAGAAATTAGTAGTTGAGGTAACGCCTGGTATATAATTTTTTGAACGAGGCATGAAACATAATTAAAAGCTGAAATTGACAAAAATTCAATGATTGATATTTTCCTATAACGTTGGTAACACTGACTTCATCGTTTTTGCTATACCTAGTTGCATCGTTGAAAGGCGTTGATTTATCCGTTGCTTTGTTGTTTAAAAAAAAAGGAACGAACGTCTTTTATTAAGAAACTTAACACCTTCAAGATTTCTATAATATAAGTTGAGTGCCGAATTGTTGGATACTAGTATTTTACTTCGATCTCTTAATGCAAAAAGTGCTTGACTTTAGTTTTTCCTTGTAGTATACTACGATTAATATAATATACAGATATTGAGTACAGCATCGTTGCAACAATCATATATATACTTTTTAATATTGTTGATTACTCGAAATATTATTTTCATCATGACTGATGGATTCGTTGTAGAGTCTTATCCCCATTACTGTGAGTGGCATATTTATGAATCAGTTATCAAAAAAGCATGTCAGTCATTGGCAAAATTAATTTCTCCTACCTTTTTATACTTGAGAAAGAGACCAATGAGTTTCAAATTAGTTGCAAATAAAGAATTGAATAAATTATTCATCCAATTTGTAAAAACAGAAGATAAATGTGAAATGAAATTCAATTTTAATGGAAGTTTTGTTTTAATCAACAATTCTTGTACCCTCCCAAATACATCAGAAACATTTACGCCAATAATCTTGCAATGTTTACTAAATAGTAGATTAATGTTTTCAATGGACATGTCAATATTCAGTGAAAATATGGATTATTATTTATTTAATGGAAAACTAATAATAAAGTTCTTCATTGAAGCCAAACCTCTTAAAAGTGATAAACAAACTTTGAAATTATTGCATGGATATCCAGAATTACACTCTACAACACTTTATAACAAGCAAGATTTCTCAGACATTAAACTAATCGTAGGTGACAAGAAATTCTGTGCTCATAAAGCTATACTAGCAAATCATAGTCTCGTCTTTGCAACTATGTTCAAAACTGATATGAGAGAGAGTATAGAAAATGTAGTAACAATAAATGATATAAGTGCAGAAGTAGTTGACTGTCTATTAACTTGGATATACAATAATGAAGTCGAATTTCATCATGATACAATATACGATTTATCATATGCCTCAGAAAAATATCAGATATTTGGTTTAAAGAAGTTATGTGAAAAATATTTATATGAATCATTAACAGTGAAGAATTGGGTTGAAATTATTTCCATAGCTGATAAATGTAATATGGAAAATCTGAAGAAAATGATTATTGCATTCATTAACAATCGTAAAGAAATTTTAACTCCTGAAACCTACAATGAGTTGAAGAATCTGAATAAAATGTTGATTTTAGAAGTTTTAGAATGTTTTGTGACTCCTATGACAGAAATCAAATAACCAAAATATTTAATAATCTACATATGAAATTTCATTGGATAAAACTGGTATACACAATAACAGAACTTTAATTGATGTAAGTTAACAATTGAATTGACAATGAAAAATAAAATAATGTACGACTATTTAATTATTATTTACACCAAAGATCCATATAAATGAATTTCTTAACATCATATAGAAATCTACTAAATTTTAATTAAGGCTAAAAACAAATTTTCTTTCAAGTTTATAAAACCTTTTAACCATTTAATTTCCAATTTATTTGCTCTAGAGATTCAAACACTTCCATTTACAAAAGTTGATAGTTTTCTTGCAAAATTTAGATAACTAAGAGATTTGGGTCTCTCTAACTAGATTTGGGTAAAGTTCAGTGATTCGAAGGACAATGAACTAAGTTCAGCTGTGAACATGAATGTTGAAGAAATGTGCACATGCAGTACTTCTCCAGAAAATAAAAGAACAATAAGGGTGAATAAAATTTACTTAACAAAATCAAAAGTAAGGGCGACTGGAATATTGGACCTCTAATTTCCCATATGCAAAACATACTACTCTGTGCTTGTAAGTTTTTTGGCTTGGAATCATTAATTACTCATATGTATTTTCATCTTGTTTATCGTTTGAATAACATAAGTTATGTTGAAAATTATTTCAAACATCAAGTCTTGAATAATCATTTACATTTTAGAAATCAGATACGTTAATGTTTCAATTACGGTAAATAGAATTATCAAAATAACCAGTTTTTTTTCAATTGAATATACTTTATTAGAAGTCTCCTATACATGTGACATGATTTCTCAAAATAAAGGCAAAATTATTTTCACATAGTTCAAAATTGAGAACCCATTGAAGATGTGAGATTTCTCCATCATTTTTTAATAATAAAACTGAAATAAAATTGAAACATGAAAAAAATCCAAGCTAATTGATAAATTCAATCGTTTTCAAATGTATTATTTTAAATCATATGGAAAATATACAACATTGAAAAATAACAATCTACATTAAAAATACTATGTTTATCGCTATCATGAGCTAATTCCTCCTGAGGCCATCAAACACACATGCCACAAAGCGTAATTTTGTTCGTTAGCTGTTTTTACAAAGATTTGCTTTTATAGAACTTTAGTTAGCGACTAAATTTGTTGTTACATTCTTGTTACAACATATTTTTTACTGTAATCGTTACTTAGGCCCGCAGCCGTCCAGCAAATATTAAACATATCTTTGTTCATCAGTCGGTCGATGATCGGTTCGCAGCACTCGACCGGCAGCCGATAATGTATCAGTTCATAGAAACCATCCAGTGCCGAGCCCCAGACGAGCGATTATTGAACTCTACGTTTTTCCCAAAACGCCGAAAACAGGCCATCCGGTAACTGGTTAACTATCGTCGGATCGAACTGCAGCTTTTTTCCCCTCTTCAAATCCGAGTGCAGCGTGGACGAATCTTGTCTTGAACATCGTGGAATTTTGAAGCGAGTCTTGCAGTTTTAATCGGGTTATATTTTTTCGCGCACTGATACACTGATACAATTTCGATTGGAATTAAAAATATTTATTCTATAATTGGCGAGGAACACTCGCAGCCCAGATGTTTTTTCGTTCACGCCGTGCAACTGCTACTGACTGTGCCAAATGTACGCTTCGAATATAAAGAATTAGAGAAAGTGAACATATGCGTGGGTGTATGCGCAGTCGTCTGCGTCTGGTTCCTTTTCGGTAATTCAATGGGTAACTTTCAGAAGTACCCAATGAAAACTTTAATATACAAACCTCAGCTTTCGATCGAGATTATTAAAAAGAAATATTAAAAATTTAATTCTCGAGACATTCGAGTTTTCAATTTTATGTATGGTGATGCCATGAAAAAAACTTTGGAAATTTGAGTGAGAGACCATCGTGATATTGCCCAGTAAACACGTTCAAATCCACGATAATTTCAAAATTTTAGGTAATAATCGACAGTTTACGAATTGAGATTTCCGGTTCTTTTCAGGAGCACTGAGCTAAACACACTAGTATACGAGTGGTGAGGTTGGTAAGGCTGCTCATCATTATATTTACCTTACTTCCTATCTAGCCAAAGCGAAATGAATATTGAATACTGAGATATTTGAGTTTATATATTTTTAAACAGGCCATTATTCTTCTTTCTGCGCTTGCTTTTTCAGTTAGCAACCCTATCATTTTTAATCTCTGCAGCTCATATTCAACATCAATCGATTCTTAATATAGCTTTTGATCTTCAAGTCTTTGTTCAATTATTGGCAATGACTTCTACTCAGAAAATACAGATACATGACGGTCTATAATACAAAAAGCTATGCATACATTATGAACAAAAGAAATGCACTTGCTTTTAGAAGACTGAATTCTTGCTGCAAGATCAGGATGATTCCTGGTGTTTATTTCCGAACGTTACACCTCAACTATCAATTCCAGTCGGCTGTTGAATGACAAATTTGACATCTGCTGGTGTTAACTCGATCAGGCAAAGGTCCCAGAAGCATGACTGCATCTATGTGCCCCATAGATTAATATTGCAGCAAGAATTCGGTCTTTTAACAGCAAGAAACACTCGATTCTTGCCGCAAGAATAAGATGATTCTTGGCATTCGATTTTTATTTTTATCAGTAAAGATGCGAAAAAACACTCTGGGTTGATCGTTGCATGAATATTGAATAAGTGCGGAAACCAAGCGGACGCTAAATGAATAGAGAGCAGTGAATAGCAGTAAAAAAAATCTGAAAACACCACAATATCAATGTACAAAATTCTAATGATAATTCAACCTCCGAGCCTCAGGTAATACAAAATCATTTCAACACAATTTTTATTGAAATTTAGAAACACATCTATCCAAGTAGCTATAGATGTTCATATTTATAATTGTCAATTATCATTTCTTCTCGCACTTGCCGCTCGCGTAATCTTTACAACCTTCGTGAACTGTATTTTGATGTTTAGTCAATCTCGATTTTTCTCCAAATTTTTTATCGCAATGGTCACATTCGTAATCTCTGCGACCATCGTGTATTGTCCTTTGATGGGAAAGCAAATTCGATTTGTGTCCAAATTTCTTCTCACATTTGTCGCATGTGTAATCTCTGCGACCTTCATGAACTGTCTTTTGATGAATGAGCAAATCTGATTTATACCCAAATTTTTTCTCACATTTGTCACATGCATAATCTTTCCGACCATCATGAACTGTTTTTTGGTGTCTATTAAACTGTCCTTTTTCTCCAAATTTTTTATCGCAATATTCACATTCGTAATCTCTGCGACCATCGTGTATTATCCTTTGATGGGAAAGCAAATTCGATTTGTGTCCAAATTTTTGTTCGCACTTGTCGCATGCATAATCTCTCCGACCTTCATGAACTGTTTTTTGGTGTCTATTAAACTGTCCTTTTTCTCCAAATTTTTTATCGCAATGGTCACATGCGTAATCTTTCCGACCTTCGTGGACTGTTTTTATGTGCAACAGCAAATTACATTTATGTGCAAATTTCTTCTCGCACTTGTCGCATTCGAAATCTTTCCGACCTTCGTGTAATGTTTTTTGATGTAAAAGCAAACTCGATTTCCATCGAAACACTTTCTTGCACGTGTCGCATGTGTAATCTCTGCGACCTTCGTGTAATGTTTTTTGGTGGACAAGCAACATCCGTTTGTATCTGAATTTCTTCTCGCAATTGTCGCATGGGTGGTCTTTTCGACCTTCGTGTAATTTTTTTTGGTGTGAAAGCAAATTCGATTTCCATCGAAACACTTTCTTGCACGTGTCGCATGTGTAATCTCTGCGACCTTCGTGGACTGTCTTTTGATGAGTGAGCAAATAGCATTTATATCCAAATTTCTTCTCGCATTTGTCGCATGCGAAGTCATTGCGACCTTTGATTTCGCAATGCATTGTCTTTATGTGCACGAGCAAACTATGTTTATTATCAAATCTTTTCGCGCACATTTCACATAAGTAATTTTTGAATACTTCGTGGAATATTTTTTTGTGCTTGAGTAAAGTTAATTTACTTTCAAATTTCCTCTCGCACTTGTTACACGTGAAATCTTTGTTGCAATTTTTGTGTACTAATTTCTTGTGCGTAGATTTTTTCACGAGTTTCTTGTCGCACTTGTCGCAAGCGTAATTTTTATGATTATTGTAAGTTGTGTCTCGGAGGGTTTTCATACTCGATTCTTGTGTAAATGTCTCCTGACAAATATCACAAACATATTTTTTATCGTCTAAGACATCAATTTCGTGTTGACTTAAATTACTTTTCGAGACAACTTTCTCTGATTTCTTTTCACTGTTATCCATTTTCGAGCTTAAATTGAACTATGGATTCTTCTATTTAGTGCCACGGAAACTAAACAAGTAAAATTTATCTTTTGTTGTTATGACTTGTTATATCGAGAAAGACAATTTTCGAACTGATTTGCTTTCACTATAAACATGATCAATGTATTCGAGGGGCGACGTTAAAGCCATTAATTTTTTTACACTTTTTTACTTTTTATTACAGTTTGCAACATTATTATGTACTTTATTTTAAAAAAATTTCCACTGGAAAATGTACTAAATTCCAATAATCATACATTGGCTGTAAAATTTTGAACCTTATTGATCTGTCTGTATATCATTTGAATTTTTTGTGCTTGAATCATAATGTTTGCCGAAAGTAGTAAATTTTTCATAGAGAAATTTACAAATACTTGTTAAAAGATAATTGTATAGCTCTGACTTTTATTGTTTCGACTTTTGTTAATTATTACTGTGTATATTGTCGATTCAATTCGTATATATCTTCGAGATAGATAAAATAACAGCTGATATGAAGAAAGACTAAATTAATTTGGCACATTTTTTATTTCAATTTTATTAAAACTTTTACTTGAACATTTATATAAGTTTCCTATATATAATTACAATTGTCAAAAAAGTGGTGTTTTTCATTTTTTCGCTATTTTCTGAGGATTTATTCCAATCATTTGACGGCAATGAGTTCGGGAAATTTGAATGAGGTACAAATTATTCACAAAGACTGGATTATCATTTGACGTGAAATTGAATGCGATTGCACATCGATTTTCGGTTACGAGAAAAAATCGTATTTGACATACGTAATCTTAACAAACTTCAAGAAATTTTCGATAGGTCGTTTTTGTGAATTTTCTTGACTGTCTTTCGGCGTTTTACCAAATCTAAATGATCTTTGTGGACTGTAAAAAATCTGATTGACTTCCAAATTTTCTCTCGCACTTGTCGCAATCTTAGCCACTTTTGTGTACGATTTTTTGGTGCCTTCTTAAATTGCTTTTATCCTCAAATTTCCTCTCACACTTGTCGCATTCGTAATCTTTGCGACCTTCATGAACGGCCTGTTGGTGTCTGAGCAAATGATGTTTATGCACAAATTTTTTCTCACACTTGTCGCATGCATAATCTTTGCGACCATCGTGTACTGCCTTCTGGTGGATAAGCAAAGTCGATTTTCTTCCAAATTTTTTTTCGCACTTGTCGCATGCGAAATCTTTGCGACCCTCGTGTACTGTCTTTTGGTGTACATAAAAATCTGATATTTGTCCAAATTTCTTCTCACAATTGTCGCACGCGTAATCTTTGCAACCCTCATGTACTATTCTTTGGTGCCTTAACAAATCTGAGTTAATTCCGAATTTTTTTTCGCATTTTTCGCATGCATAATCTTTGCGACCTTCGTGTACTGTCTTTTGGTGTAATAGCAAACTGTACTTATGTCCAAATTTTTTTTCGCACCTGTCACATTCGTAATCTTTGTGACCATCGTGCACTAATTTATGTCTATTCAACTGTCCTTTATCCCCAAATTTCTTTTCGCACTTGTCGCATGAGAAATTTCTCATACCTTCGTGTACTAACCTTTTGTGAGTGAGCAAATGCGATTTTTTTCCAAATTTCTTTTCGCAATTATCGCATGTATAATCTCTGCGACCTTCGTGTACTGTCTTTTGGTGTAATAGCAAACTCGATTTTTGTGTAAATTTTTTGTCGCACTTGTCACATGCGTAATCTCTGTGACCTTCATGCACGGTTTTTTGGTGCTTGACCAAAACTGATTTGTATCCAAATTTCTTCTCGCATTTGATGCATACGTAATCTCTTCGACTTTCATGAACTGTGTTTTGGTGCCTTGTCAAATTCAATTTTTGTCCAACTGTCTGCTTGCACTTCTCACACGCATAATCTTTTTGACCTTCGTGGACTGTTGTTATGTGCATGACTAAATGCGATTTATTTCCAAATTTCTTTCCACAATTGTTACATAAATAATCTTTGAAGACTTTAAAATTTTTCCGTTCTTCGTGTTCTGTCTTTTGAGGAGAGCATAAATGCGATTTTTTACTAAAATTCTCCCCACACTTGTGATATGTAAAATCTTCGCGACTATCATGTACTGTCCTTATGTGTAAGAGCAAACTATATTTATTCCCGAATCTCTTCGCGCACTTTTCACATAAGTAATCTTTGAAAACTTCATGGAATATTTTTTTATGCTTCAGAAAAGTTGATTTATTTTCAAATTTTCTCTCACACTTGTTACATGTGAAATCTTTGCTACAATTTTTGTGTATCAATTTTTGATGCGTAAATAAACTTGATTTTTTCACAAATTTTTTCTCGCACTTGTCACATGCAAAATCTTTGCGGTCTTTGTGTTCTGATATTTGATGTCTACTCAAATGACTTCGGAACTCAAATTTCTTCTCGCACTTGTCGCAAGCGAAATTTTTTTGTTCATTGTGAATTATGTTTCGGTGTGATATCAAGCTCGATTCTAGGGCAAATGCCTCCTGACAAATATCACAATCATATTTCTTGTCGTCCGAAACAATAATATCAGTTTTAGTTGAATTATTTTTTAAGACAATTTTTTCGGATTTCTTCTCAATTTCATCCATTTTGAGGCAAAATTAAACGATGGATTCTTCTATTTAGCACTACGGAAATTAAACAAGTAAAATTTATCTTTTGGTTTTATGGATTGTTTCATTGGGAAAGACAACATTCAAACTAATTTGTTTTGACTATAAATATGATCAGTGTATTCGAGGGACGACATCAAAACTACTTTACTAACTATACTGTTTACAATTAAGTCATTGGTTCATTCGTTTATAAATTCTCCTTCAAAATTTGAACTAATTTCCAATTCTACCTTGGCAATGATTTCTACGAGAAATTCCATTGACCACAATTCAATATACTTAAAATAAATTCATTGTTATATCGAATTAATAAATCCTAACACAATACATAATAAATAATAAAATATTATAATATTCATTACAAAATTTGCTGACCCCACCATGGAGTGGTTTGGGTGATCCTATTTTCGCCACCCTCACAAATATTTGGTCAAATCAATTCGTTTATTTCTTATAGCATACGGCAATGGCCAACACAGAAGAAGTGACAGTTTATATGACACATTTTTTATTGTAATTTTATTAAAATTTCTACTTGAACATTTATATAAGTTTCTATATATAGTTACAATTGTCAAGAAAAAAAGCGGCGTTTTTCATTATTTCGATATTTTCTAAGGATTTGTTCCAAGCATATGGCGGCAATGAGTTCGAGAAATTTTTATGAGGTACAAATTATTCACAAAGACTCGATTTTCATCCGACGTGAAAGTGGACTCAAAAATAAATTCGTATTTTTAACGTAAGAAATCTTAACAAACTTGAAGAATTTTCTGACAGGTAGTTTCTGTGAATTATATAGACTGTTTTTCTGTATTCTACAAAATCGAAATTATCTTTGTGAACTGTCAAAAATCTGATTTACTTCCAAATTTCCTCTCGCACTTGTCGCCATCTTAGCCAATTTTGTGTACCGTTTTTTGGTGTCTTCTCAAATTGCCTTTATCCCCAAATTTCCTCTCACACTTGACGCATGCGAAATCTTTGCGACCTTCGTGAACGACCTGTTGGTGTCTGAGCAATTGATGTTTAAGCCCAAATTTTTTCTCACACTTGTCGCATGCAAAATCTTTGCGAAATTCGTGGACTGTCCTTTGGTGCTTTAACAAATCCGATTTTCGTCCAAATTTTTTGTGGCAATTGTCGCATGCGAAATCTCTGCGATCTTCATGGACTGCCTTTTGGTGAGTGAACAAATACGATCTTTTTACAAATGTCTTCCCACAGTTTTCGCATACAAAATCTTTGATACCTTCGTGTACGGTCTTTTGGTGGAGAAGCAAATGAGGTTTTTTTCCAAATTTATTCTCGCATTTGTTGCATGCATAATCTTTCCGACCTTCGTGGACTGTTTTTATGTGCAACAGCAAATTACTTTTATGTGCAAATTTCTTCTCACACTTGTCGCATGCGTAGTCCTTGCGACCTTCGTGTACTGTCCATTGATGCCGTAACAAACATGACTTTTGTCCAAATTTCTTCTCGCAATTATCGCATGCGTAATCTTTGCGATATTCGTGTACAATCTTTTGGTGGGAGAGCAAAAGCCAATTATATCCAAATTTCTTCTCGCAATTGTCACACGCGAAATCTTTACGACCTTCATGAACTGTTCTTTGGTGTTTCAACAAATGCGCTTTTTGTCCAAATTTTTTGTCGCATTTTTCACATGCATAATCTTTTCGACCTTCATGGACTGTTGTTATGTGCATGACTAAATGCGATTTATTTCCACATTTCTTTCCACAATCGTTGCATAAGTAATCTTTGAAGACTTTGAAATCCTTCCGACTTTCTTGTACTGTGTTTTGGTGAAACAGCAAATGCGATTTTTTTCTAAACTTCTCCTTACCGTTGTCCCTTGCAAAATCATTGTAACCCTCGTGAGCTGTCTTCGCATGTATGAGCAAACTTCGTTTATTTACAAATCTCTTGGCGCACCTTTCACACAAGTAATTTTTAAAAACTTCGTGGAATATTTTTTCGTGTTTGAGTAAAGTTGATTTATTTTCAAATTTTCTCTCGCACTTGTTGCATGAGAAATCTTCGCGACTATCATGTACTGTCATTATGTGTAAGAGCAAACTATGTTTATTTACGAATCTCTTCGCGCACTTTTCACATAAGTAATCTTTGAAAACTTCATGGAATATTTTTTTATGCTTCAGAAAAGTTGATTTGTTTTCAAATTTCCTCTCGCACTTGTTGCATGAGAAATCTTCGCGATTTTTGTGTACTAATTTTTGGTGCGCAATCAAACTCGATTTTTTCACAAATTTCTTCTCGCACTGCTCACATGCATAATTTTTTTGTTCACTGTGAATTGTGTCTCGGTGTATTATCAAGCTCGATTCTAGGGTAAATGCCTCCCGGCCAATATTAGTTGAATTATTTTTCAAGACAACTTTTTCTAATTTCTTTTCACTTTTATCCATTTTGGGGCCTGAATTAAACGATAGGTCGTTCTATTTAGTGCCGAGTCAATTGAATGAGCGATATGTAACTTTTGGTATTATTGATTGTTTCATCGGGAAAGACAACATTCAAACTAATTTGTTTTCAACGTGATCTGTTTTTGAAGTTTAATCGTTCATTATCCCCGTTATATTCTCGATTTATCTATTTACACATTATCCATTTTGGAACCAGTTTAGAATGCTAATTTGGCAACGATATCTTCGAGAAATGTTTTTAACCTTTTAAAACCAAGCACCTCAAAATATTCTTCTGTAATATCCAGTTAAAATAAAATATTCTACTAAAAAATATTATAATTTATAAAAAATGTAATATTTATTCCAAAATTTGCTGACCCTACCATGGCGTACAGTTGGGACGATCCATAATTCGCCACTATTCACCCGTATATTCCAAAGATGAAATATATTTGTTACGTTTCTTACATTTTGAACCTAAATAAATTTGGAAGATCATTGCATGTATATCATCAAAATAAGTATACACTTACTGTAAAACTTTGACTATTTTTGTTGTGCTTAAATCATAGTGTTTGTCTGTAAAGAGTGCTTGTGTTCTAAAGTCGTAAATTTTTTTCATGGGAAAACTTACAAATGTTCGTTGGAAGATAATTGTAGAGCTCAGTTGTTTGAAATTTATTGTTTTCATTTTCTACATCATTTTTAATCAATCACAGTAAATATTGTAAATATGTGGTAAATTCATTCGTTTATTTCTTGTAGCATACGGCAATAGCCAACATATGTGTAATGATAGTTGATGTGACGATAGGCTCAATTATTATGGCACATTGTTTATTGTAATTTTATTAAAATTGTACTTGAACATCTAATAAGTTTCTATATATAGTTACAATTGTTAATAAAAGAAACGGCGTTTTTTATTATTTCGATATTTTCTGAGTATCTATTCCAAGCATACACGGCAATGAGTTAGGGAAATTTGAATAAGATACAAATTTTTCACAGAGACTGGATTATCATTTGACGTGGAATTTAATGCAATAGCCCGTAGATTTTCGGTAATGAAAAAAAATCGTATTCAACTTACGTCATCTTAACAAAGTTCAAGAATTTTCCAATAGGTAGTTTTTGTGAATTTTGTAGACTGTTTTCCGTTGTTCTACAAAATTTAAATTATTAATTATATAAATTATTATCTTAGCGACTTTTATGTACGTTTTTTTGGTGTCTTCTTAAATTGCCTTTATCCCCAAATTTCTTCTCACATTTGTCGCATGGATAATCTTTTCGACCTTCGTGTATAGTCCTTTGGTGCTTTAACAAATCATATGCTTTTCCAAATTTCTTTTTGCAACTGTGGCATAAGTAATTTCTCATACCATCGTGCACTACCCTTTGGTGGGAGAGCAAATTCGATTTTTGCGTAAATTTTCGTTCACACTTGTCACATGCGAAATCTTTGCTACTTTCATGGACGATTATTCGGTTTTGATTCAAATCTTTGCGACCCTCGTGGACTGAATTTTGGTGCTTTAACAAATCTGATTTACTTCCAAATTTCTTCTTGCAGTTATAGCATTGAAAATCTTTACGACCCTCGTGGACTATCCTTTGGTGCTTTAATAAATCTGAATTACTTCCAAATTTCTTCTTGCAGTTATCGCATTGAAAATCCTTGCGACCTTCGTGTATGGTTTTTTGGTGTTTGAGCAAACTCGGTTTTTGTGTAAATTTCTTTTCGCACTTGTCGCATCCGTAATCTTTGCGACCTTCGTGCACTGTTCTTTGGTGGACAAGCAAATGCGGTTTTTGTCCAAATTTCTTCTCGCATTTGTCGCATCCATAATCTTTGCAGCCTTCATGAACTACTTTTTGGTGTTTGATCAAATGCTCTTTTCGTCCAAATTTCTTCTCGCACCAGTCACATGCGAAATTTTTGCGACCTTCATGAACGGTTTGTCGATGCATAAACAAATTCGATTTTAGTCCAAATTTCTTCTCACAATTATCGCATGCGTAATCTTTACGACTTTCGTGGACTGTTCTTTGGTGGAGAAGCAAATGCGGTTTTTGTCCAAATTTCTTGTCACATTTGTCGCATTCGTAATCTTTATGACCTTCATGCACTGTTTTTTGGTGCACAAGTAAGTTCGATTGCCGTCGAAACACTTTCTTGCACGTGTCGCATGAGTAATCTTTGTAGACATTCAAAGCAAAATCATTCTGATGTTTGTGTATTGTCTTTTGGTGATTTAACAAAACTGATTTTATTCCAAATTTTTTCCTGCATTTATTATATTGGTAGTCTTTGTGACCATCGTGTATTGTCTTCACATGCGTAATTAAACTCCGTTTATTTTCAAATCTCTTGGCGCATATTTCACATAAGTAATTTTTTAAAACTTCGTGAAATATCTTATTGTGCTTTAGTAAAGTTGATTTATTCTCAAATTTCCTTTCGCACTTGTTGCACGTGAAATCACGATCTTTGTGTACCAATTTTTGGTGTGTGAATAAACTTGATTTTTGTACAAAATTTTTCTCACACTCGTTGCACGCAAAATCTTTATTGCCTTTGTGTTCTGATATTTGGTGTCTACTCAAATGACTTCGGAACTCAAATTTTTCTTCGCACTTGTTGCATGCATAATTTTTTTGTTCACTGTGAATCGTGTCTCGGTGTGTTATCAAGCTCGATTCTAGGGTAAATGCCTTCCGACCAATATCACAAACGTATTGTTTGTCGTCAAAAACGACAATGTCGAGTTTACTTAAATTATTTTCCGAGACATCTCCTTCGGACTTTTTCTCGCTTTTATCCATTTTGTGGCCTAAATTGAACTATGAATGTTTCTATTTAGTACCACGACTTGAACTAGTAAAATTTATCTTTTGGTGTTATGACTTGTTTCATCGAGAAAGACGATTTCGGAACTAATTTGTTTTTATTATAAATATCATCAGTTGTCGAAATTCAATTGTTCATAATCCTGTTATTTAGAATTAAATCACAGATTTATCTATTTACACATTGTCCATATTTGAACCAATTTAAAATTTTAATTCGGCAACGATTTTGTCCAGGAATGTTTTTGACTTTCTAACAGAGTCCACTGGAAAGTATTATAATTTATAAAAAAAATTTAATAATGTTTGCCTGTACGGAGTGCCACGGGGAAACTTACAAATGCTCGTTAAAAGATAATTGTTTGCTGTTTTATTTTCTACAGCATTTGTAAACAACCTCTGTAAATATTTCGATTCAATTCGTGTATTTCCCGTGTCATACGGCAATTTTCTCGCCCGACTAGACTCGGTACAACAAAAACAAACACGCGTCACATTACAATCGGTACTCGATCTCAGCGAACAGTAGTGGCGATCATCTCTCGGACGAAAGCGATCGCGTTGGTAGTATCGCGTGTTATAACGAAACACCATGGCCGCCGCGTCGATCGATTTACGCGAGGAGCAGCCCTCGGAAAACCCCGAGATAATTCACGAGCCGATCGTCGAGGTTTCGGTCGTACCGTCGTTGGGCGACCAGCTGATCGAGGATAATTTGGACGGCGAGGCGATGTCGAAAATTTACTCCACGCTGCTGAACTGGACGAGCCTGGCGATTCCCGATCTGCTGGACTTCTGGCGCAGGGAGGACATCGATTTCATTCTCACGAGCGTCGCCGAGGACATGAGCGCGAATAAGAAGTTCAGGCCCGACGGAGCCGCGATAATCCGCTTCTTGGCCGCGAGCGGCTACAGGGACGAGCCGCCCCTGGACGAGGCCACAGGGCGGCCGATCGAGCGTCGCCGCACGGCGCTGCATCGGGTGGACGAGGCTCGCTACAGCTACGACAGCCACACGGACACCGATCGGCAACTGTTCCGCGATCTGTTTCTGATCTACGACAGATTCGACGTGAACTACGTCGACCCGATGCGGGGCTGGAGTCATTTCCGCGCTGCCTGTGAGTTCGGCCTCGACGACTGCGTCGAGAAATTCCTCGTGCTGGGCCGGGTGGATCCCGATCTCGGCCTCGATCCGGACACGAGATGGACGCATCTGCAGACGGCCATGTACCACGGCCACTGGCGCACGGTCGAGCTGCTGCTGCTGCACGGCGCCGAGCCGAATCTGTTCAACGAGGGTGGCTACGCGCTGCTGCACCACGTCGCCATGACGTTGGACGACGAGCCCAAGAAGGTGGAGCTATTGTTCGAGACGTGCCGCAGGTACGGGCTAGAGGTCGAGGTCGATGCCCTGGACCAAGAGCGGGGCGAGACAGCGTTCCACCACGCCGTGGAAAACGGCAACCTGAAGATCGCCGAGGCGCTGCTCCGGCACGGTGCCGACCCGAGTCTGGCCCGCGGTCTGGACGGCCGGACTCCTCTGCACATCGTCTGCGAGACGCTGGATCACGAGCGGCTGCTGTGGTTCTTGAAGATCTGCCCTGGTCAGATGGTCCTGGGACAAGTGCGCGCCTGGGACAAGCCGCCGAGCAACACGCCGCTGCACTTGGCGGCCGAGCGGGCCGACGCCGAGTCGGTCGAGCTGCTGCTGGAGCTGGGCGCCGATCCGAACGCCGCGAGCGAGACGCGAGGCGAGACTCCTCTGCACAGGCTCGTAATCGGCTGCCGAGTCGATACGACGGCGGCGGACCCGTCGAAGTGGAAGGCGACGGTGCTGACGCTGCTGCGATACGGAGCCGATCCGAATCAGGCCGACGGGGCAGGCAGGCTACCTCTGCACCGCATGTGCGAGGCAGCGCTGGGCTGCGACGCGTTGCGGGCGTTCCTCGAGGCCTGCGACGAGACTGCGATCGAGCTGGCGATCGACGCCCGGGACAACGCGGGCCGGACGCCGCTGCACTCGGCCGCGAGCTTGGCCGCGGACGAGAGGACGATCGAGCTGCTGCTGAGACGAGGCGCCGACGCCGAGGCGCGCGACGGCGCGGACTCGACCCCGCTTCACTTGCTCTGCGGGAGGACGGCGGAGGGATACCACTGGGACGACGATCGTATGCTGGATAAGTTCTTCAGGGTCACCGAGGAGCTGAGCGACGACGAGCCGCTACAGATCGACGCCCGGGACGGATCGGGTCGGACGGCCCTCCAGCTCGCGGTGGCCACACTCAAGCCGAACTGCGTGCGCACGCTGCTGAGCCGCGGTGCCGATCTCGCGAGCTTTATCTTTCCCACCGAGGCTTACTTCGCCAAGACGTTCGAGCCGCCGTCGTACGATGAGGAGTACGGTCATCGTTTCGTGGTTGAGAGAATCGTGACCACCCTGAGACTGACCTCGAGCGCTCTGGCCTGCGTCGAGCAGCTCGAAAGCAGCGGCTACCAGCTGGACCACCTTGACGACCTCCTGACGATCGTGGAATTCTTCCGCGAGCAGGGACTGTTCCGCGTATGGATGCGCGGTCTCGCGGACGATTGGCCCGAGGCAGTTGCGCGCGACCCCGAGTTGGCGCGAAAGGCCGCCAAGTGCATGCTGACCCCGTGCCTGTCGCTCGGCGATCTGACCGGCCTGGGATTGGAGGCCGCGGCGAGACTCGTCACGCACGCGCAGTTCTGCAAGTTCGATCTCGCGGCGCAGGACGGGGCGCGACCAGCGATATTTCTCGCGCACCTGCTCGCGCGGATGTCGGCGGGATTCTTCCGGCGATTACGGCCCTTGCTCGGCGATCCGGATCTGCGATGGCTGCGACGCGTGGTGGAGAGCAGCGATTTTTATCGGGCTGCTCGCGAGGAGGCGGCAGGATAAAGGATGATAGTCGAGCGATTGAATGTTTGTAACTCGTGTTCTTTTGTTTTTTTTTTTCTTTTATTACTTATAACACTTGCACAGATATTCCATTGATCATTGAGAAAGTAAATATTTGAAAACGTACAATATTTACCCGCAAATGACTAGACATAAATATTGCATATAAATCCTTACAGAGTATGTAAAATGTACATATGAAATTTTTTTTTGTAAATAATGAATAAAGTATATGTCATTTCGTTTCGTAACACGTATATCTCGGAGATTTCTTTACGCGTGCGTGCCGTGGACACGCAAGCATCATGAAATGTATCATTCAATTTTTTTGTTTTTTATGAGCTAATGGCAAATATTTTTCCCTAAATAATCGTATATCGCTCTTAAATTAATCGTAAAAAAAATCATGGTTTCATCATCATTCAACAATTCAACGCTCGCGGGTGTTCAGGAGCGCTCAACACATTTTCTTCTTTTTTTTTTTTTTTCGCAGGGCATAAACGTCGAAAAATTATCTAATGCTCCCGAATCCCGCGAGCTTTCTTCTCGCCCTTACACATTAATGATACAATGTACTTATAAAGCTATTACGTTTCGAACCTAAATCAATTTACAAGAACATTGCACGTGCACTTAATTCAAATAAACATTAATAATTGGTAATAGATATAGATTTTTCGTACAATATTATTTTTTTTTTTCAGATTAAAATTTTTCATTAACGTAAATATTTTTGGAATTTTTTCGCTTTCAAAACAGCCACAGATTGCATGCATACCAGCAATAATTATATTTAATATCATACTAAATTTTCACGCACGCTTCGCGCGTCGTACGAGAGCTCGAGTACTATATAGATGCTTCGATCACCTAGAAATCGTAATCCAGGAAGTCTCTTATACGTTTAATCGATTACTCAACCGATTAAACATTCCAATGATATCGATATAATCGATCTAAAGGAAGTTTACCTTGTAATACGCTTATACTTTATAAGGTAATATACTATAATCGATTACCAAATTACCAGTACGAATATCACTCCCCAGTCAGAAATGCTCCCCCTTTCTCATTACAATTACAAAATCGCGAATACGCGTATGTATAATCAGATTCCATACTAAATTCCTTGCGTCAAAATGCAATTGTACGTATCGTATATAGTAATCATCACATGCGTCACGAGAAAAAAAAGATAGAGAGAGCTTCCTCATAGGCATTTGTTTATCGTTAAATCTATCGGCTAAACGTTAATTATGTCGCGGGGACTTGTGTGTGTGTGTTTATATATATTATATAAACGATGTGGTGCGTTGGGGTCGGAATGCAAATTGGGATGGGAACAGGAAACTTCGAGCTTCGAAGGATCGGCTTAGAGATCGATCGCGACCTTGTCCATGTCGGATTTGTTGAGAATCGTCGGCTCGTCTTTGAGAAAGGTGCCGGATCTGGAACTTTGGCTGAGGAACTTGGGTGCACCGATGCCGCCGCCAGTAGCAGCTGCTGCTCCGGTGGTGTTGTCTGCGGGGCAGACGCTCGTCGTCGTCTTGCGGGATGCAGATTTCGGCTGCATCGCCGGTGATCTCACCTCCGTCTTGGGTTTCTGGCGCGTCGTCGGCGCGGTACTGGATCTGCTGATGATCGGCTGCTGTTGTCGAGTTTTACCTACAATTAAAAGTGGCGATGGTGCTAATTAAGAAAAATCACACGAACGAAATTAACACTCGCGCGTTAACCGATGATAATCTTTTACGATCGATAACTAATGTGCGAAATCTACTTACCGATAACCGATCTCTTGGTCAGGGGGCTGGATTCGTCGCGTTTATCCGACCTGACGCTCTGCTGTCGAACGGTCGTCGTCGTCGTCGTGGTCGTCCTCGTCGTCGTCACGACCTCGGGCGCTTTGGCCGCGTCGAGCAGGCTCTTGCGCAGATTCAGCGAGCCCTGATACGAGCTCGCCACGGCGGCGGCTCGATTGCGACTGGCCGCGGTGGGCGCCTCGAGCGAGCGCGCCGGTCGCTGCTTGCTCGACGCAGACGCAGTGACGCTCCGACGCGAGTTTGGCGGCGACGAGGTCGCTGCTAATCTCGCCTTCGCCTGCACCTTGCCCAGTATCGGCGAGTTCTTGCTGGTCAGCCGGCTGGCCGTGGAGGTGGCGCTCGTCAGGCTGTCCTGCGACGTCGACACTTCGGCGGCGGCGGCGGTTGCGGCCCGGCCGAGATTCGCGCGCGCCTTCGGCACCGGCTTCCTTACTCCTCCTCCCTCGTGCTGAAGGTGGTTGCTGCTGCTGCTGCTGTTCTTCGACCTGGCGAGCATGGGCGACTCGGGCCGAGTGATGCCGCAGCTCTTGCTGGTCGCCGCCGTATGATGATCCTTTCTCGCGTTGCCCTGGCCTCGGCCCGCGGCGGCGCCACCGCTCGACTCGCTCGTCAGATTGTCCGAGGAGCGAGCCTTGCCCTCGACGCGCACCGGCACCTTCGACTGGGACGACGACGACAGCCTCATGGATTTTCTCTCGGCGGCTCGCTTCATCGCCGGACTGGAGGTGCGCGACGAGTCCGACGACGATATGATGATCTTCTGACGCTGCTTCGGCGCTATTCCGAATTGCTGCTGCTGTTGGTCGCGCTTCGACGTGGTCAGCAGTTGCTCTTTGGCTGCGGAGGGAGTCGGTCGCACGCGCGGCTCCAGGTATCTCGACTTGATCTCCGGCTTGTTCGGCCAGGAGCGCGGCCTCGAGCTCGCCGCCGACTCGCTCATGATCTTCTCGCTCTGCGTCGTCGCCTTGCGCTGCATCGGATCGGTCTTCGGGGTCTTGTGATGATTGTGATTGTGATTATTGTTGCTGTTGTTGTTGTTGTTGTTGTTCATGACCTTTTTCGTCTGCAGTAGGGCGGCCTGCTTGTGGGTGCGATCGTTGTAATCGGAAATGGCCATCTTTACCTTGCGAAAGTCAACGCCCGCCTGTACGGGCGGCGAGCGACACTTGAGCAGCTTGAACTCCTTGGGCTCCTTCATGAAGTCCGAGTGCCTGGACGATCGCTTGGCGGACGACATGGACCTCGTGCTGCTTGTAGAGTCCGTATTGGGCAGTATTACCAGGCAGGCCTTCTCCTGTATGTACCTGCGCAGCTCGAGATCCATCTTCAGCCAGGCGTTGGTCCTCGCGGCTCTCGCGGCGTCGCGTATCAGACACTTCTCGATCTGCACGCGTATCTTGGTCATGAAGTCCTCGAAGATCGGGCTCCAGTTGAAGCGGTTCTCGATCTTGAACATCTTGTGGGTCTTGGAGTAGGCCTTGCAGGCCTGCTCGGGCGCCAGTCGCTCGGCGGCCGCGAGCAGATGCTTCTCCAGCCGGCCGATGTTCCACGTGAACTCGTGGTCGAGATTCAGAAAGCTGTCGGTGCTGAGGATCGAGGGGAAATTGTCCGTGAGGAATTTCATGGACGTATCCAGCAGATTCGAGGCCAGCAGGAACACAGTCTCGGCCCAGCGTACGTTCGGTAGTATGGTGAGCAGTTGATCACAGTCCATAATCGTTTGCAAAACGTTTTCTATACTCTGTAAGCGATACACGTTGACGATTAGAAATCTTTTTTCGATAGCGAAGAAAATTTGTATCAGGAAAAAAGTTTACCATGTGCACGATATGTTGATGATAACATTTGTTCATAAGTTCCTTGGGGAATGTAGCGAATTCTTTGCTCGACCAAACACGGACGAAGTGTTTGGTGATCCACCTGAGCGACTTTCGGTAAACTTCGTCCAAACCGTAAGCGGCGGCGATCGGCAAGCACTCCAAAACTCCGACCGTGCAGCCGTTGCATGGCTACGAGAAAATAATACACGTTTTTCATTTTAAAACTGTTCAAAATCGGACAAGCAATGAGGCCGCCGAGAAAAGACAATGAAAAATTTACCCTGTGAAAGTTGTGACAATATTGCACTTTTAAAGTGTAGCCGATGCACTCCTTGAGACCTTCCAGACAGAGCAGATCGGCCAACGTGGCCAACTCGACGATGCTCAATGTCTCGGGGATGCAAATTTCACCGCAATAAATGTGACACAGCGCGAAGTGCACCACGTCGTAGGTGTACCTGAATCCGAAGAAGACAAGATAAATAACTCCAAAAAAAAGAAAAGACACGATTCGATTCGCAACCTACCCTTGCAGGGAAATGATGTTGCCGGCGTTCTCGACCCAGCCGCCGCTGAGCATGGCGGCGAAGTACTGACACCTCGAGCTGAGTATGCACTTGTGGGCCTTGATGTGGCGACCGCCCACGTCTATCGTCACGTCGGTGTCGACCTCGCCGACGAACATCTTGAGGAGGTCCTCGCCGAGCCTGTTGTACAGGGGCTGCTCGCCGGTCGTGCTGATGGACGACGAGTCGGTGCCGCCGCCCGTGCTCTCCTGCACGGACTGGCCCGTACTGCTCTGCAGACTGGAGTTGGACTCGGACACGAGGGTGTCGGTGTCGGCCTCGAGATTCGGCACCGTGACGTCGGGCGTATTGTTGTTGTTGAACTCGCCGCCCTGCTCCGCGTGATGATTACGATGATGATGATGATGATTATTATACGGCAGGCTCGAGTCGCTCGTGCCCGGATCCACCAGGTCGGGTATGCTCGAGTCGTTGGACGTGGTGAAGCAGCTGCTGCCGGCCTCGGCCTTTTGTTGAATCGGCTGCTGCTGCTGCTGAGATTCCGCCGTGTCGGCCAGCAGATCCAGCGTCATGAGATTGCTGTTGCCGGCCGAGTAGCTGCGATCGCCGCGACGATGATTATGACGACGATGATGCCGACAGTCGGCCTCGCTCGCCGCCCCGTTACTGATGAGATCGAAGGTACTGCTGTCGCACTTCTTCTGCAGCTCGGGCTCGAGGTCCTTGACGGCCTTGCGCCTACGGCGCTCGTGCAGCTCGCGCGGCAGCTGCTCCACGTAGGAGTTGGGCGGTGTGTCGCGACGGCTGGTGGCCTCGTCCTCCTCGCAGGAGCCCTGCTCGCGGGCCGCCACCTGCTGCAGCTGCTTGTGGCTCATCAGGGCTTTGCGCAGATCGCCGCCCCGCTCCACCGACAGGCTCTGGGCTCGCTTGTGCTGCCTCAGCGTCGTCGTCGTCGTCGTCGGTGGCGCTGCTTTGTTCGTATTCTGTTGTGGCTGTGGCTGTGGCTGCTGCTGTTGAGTAGCGCTGCCGTTGAGTGCCTGCAGCTGGCTCTCGTCCTCGGGGCCGCTCTTGTCCGAATTCCAGCTGTGGCGCTTGAAGGCTTGTTGGGTGCGCGAGCTCGACATGGTGCGTCTGCGCACCACCGGCGAGTCCGACTCGATGAACATGAAGACGCCGCCGCGCGGCTTCGGTTTCGGAGCCTCGGCTGCCGCCTCCTCCTCCTCCCGCGTCGCTTGCTTCAGCTGCTCGGATATCAGCGAGGACGAGTTGGACTTGGCCACGCCGCGCAGCCGAGGCTTCGTCTGGGGCTTCGTCGTCGTCGTCTCCGTCGTTCTCGAGTCGTTGTTGATGTCGATGAACATGGAGAACATGTTACGCCGGCCGCTGTCCGGCCCCGAGCTGCTGGGCTGACTGCTGGCGCCGCTCTCGGTCGTCGTGCCCAGCTCGGTGGCCGTCTTCGAATCCGACGTCGTCGAGCCCAGGTCGACGTAGAACTCGCAGCAGGAGCTGCCGGCGTCGCTCGGTTTGCGGCGCTGCTGATGCTGCTGCTGCTCGGCCGAGCTAGCCGAACTCAGATTGTCGAAGTTCACGAAGTAGCCGAGGCTGCTGCTGCCGCTCGTCGTGCCCGATTCGGTGCGACCCGTCGTCCCGGACCTGAAGGAATTGAAACTGTTGGGCTGCTGTGGTTGATGCAATTGATACGGCGGCGGTGGCGGGCCTTGCGATTGATTTTTGTTGCCGCGCGCGCTCGTCGTCGCCTGGCTGGTGCAATCGCTCATGTCGACGACCCAGGCGGCCGTCGCCGCGGATCGACGAGCCTGCGTGGCGGCTGACCCGCCGCCGCGCGGTGGTGGACTCTTCTGCGGCAGGTCGACGGCGCCGCCCGACACGATCGGCGCCGACTCGCTCTTGCGGCCGCCGCTCGACTGCAGTCGCTGCTTGATCTGCTGCTTGAAGTCCTCGCACGAGACGCCACCCGACACTATGGGCGAGTCGTTGATGATCCTCGACGAGGTGTTCGATTTTTTCTCCAGCTTCTCGACCACCGTGACCGGCAGACTGCTGAACGGGCCCTCCGTACTGTCCGTGTAGGCGTGCGTAGCAGTCGGCAGCTGCTTGTCGCTCTGACAGCGCAGCATCGCCGGCGGCTGCGAGGACGACGACGAATCTATTACTTTCAATGGTGCTGCTACATCGTCAACGACGACCGGGAACGGCACGACCGCCACATCGAGATGATGCTGCGAGTACTGCGTGATCGAGCTCTTGAACACGAGCTCGCCCTGCAGTCGCTCGTAGTCGCTTCCCTGCAGCCTCGAGCTCAGGCTCGACAGTCGCCTCTCGCCGGACAATTCCGAGTCGAGCTCGAAGGTGTTGTCCCGCCTGATGGGGATCGTCGGAGCGGCGGCGGCTACTGCTACCGGAGCCGTGTCGTTGCTCTTGATGCCGAGGCTCGACAGCTCGTTGGCCAGTTTCTGTATCGTTCCTGCGGGCATCTTGGTGTTGTCCGGACAAGGCGATATCTGGCCGCTCTCGCCGCTGTCCGCCTCCTTGATCTCGATCGCCAGTGACTCCTTGTTCAAAGTCGTCGTAGTCGTAGTCGTCGTAGTCGTAGTCGTTATCGTTTTGTGTTTCTGGACCGAAGCGTCCTCGTTTAAAATTATCGGCGTTATCGTTGCTTTCGATGACGACGATCCATCCTCGTTCGTGATGGTCGATGGTCGTTGCTGTGCCGCTGCCGTCTGCTGCTGCTCGCTGGTCGAATCGTTCGTTCGAGCGCTGCTGCTGTTGTACCAGGGCAGACTGCCGTAGGGCGACGACGACGAGGTCGTCTCGTTGGCTGGCGGCTGAAGGTCGTCCACGTCGTCGTGAAGACTCGACGCGTCGATGAAGTAATAATTTCTACTGCACGTCGAGGACGACGACGAGTGCTGCTGCTGCTGCTGCTGCTTCGTTTCGTAAGGCTGTTATTTTCGAAATGTATATTATAATTTTATCATTGCTCAAGCACAGTTGCTTTATATAGATTTAAAAATAATGAAAAGAGCCTCACCTCGACAGTTATGTTGGGCTTGTCGTTGGTTTTACTCGGCGCGACGTTCTCCTTGAAGTACGAGCCGTCGCCGTTGCTGAGGCCGTTGCTGCCCGCGCCGGGCCTCGTCTTGTTGACGATCGTCTCTCGGGCCGACTCGCCCAGCGTCTTCGAAGGTATGTACAGATTCGCGTCGATGTCCTCGTCGTCGTCGTCGTCGCTGCCACTATTGCTACTGCTCTCGTCGTCGCTCATCTCTCCGGCGTCGACGACGGCCGCCGCCGCCGCTGACGTACAGGTGGTGGTGGTCTTTTCGACGAGCCGTGCGTCGTTGTCGATGGACTTTTTCAGATCGACGCTCGACGACGTCGACGAGCCGCCCTCGGAGGGACCGAAGGCGGCCGACGTCTCGGCCTCGATCTCCAAGTCCGCCATGACTGGGTTTTTCTTTTTTTTTACTCTCTTTGATGACCCTCAATGAACGATGAAAAATATATCCATTGCGTTCGCGCCGATTCACCATGGGACTGCTAGACAGCAAAAAAACAACAACAACTAAATTCAACCACGCGCGACGGGTGAAAATAGTCAAGCATTAGAACGTATACACGTACCTATAGTTTTCGCTGAAAAACGCATCGTCGCGACGGTAACTTCTTCTTTTTTTTCACTCATAAAACATTACTCTCTTGCCTTTCTTTCCTTTCCTTTCATCGAGTCGCTCGTGAATAAGAGAATCACTACCGCCGCTCGCATCGATTTCAGCGCGCAGCACAGGCCTGAAACCCAAAAAGCACATCGTTATTATATTATACACCGTTCCCAAGTACACGCAAGTGTGCGTATATACCTACGCAAGAGAGGAAGTTAAAATTCAATTCGCGCGAAACGGTATAGTAACCCATGCAATGACACTTCAGAAACGAACAAAAAGCCAAAAAAAGTCAAAATAAAAAAGAAACAAGCAAAGCTCCACTCGCTCGCTCTCTGGCATCTGTCAATTGGAGAAGGAAGCGGACCGGAAAAAGAACATACGCTCGGTTTATATTATAAATTTTGAGCCGTGTTCGGCTCGGCACACTCATTTAATCCCACATATATATATAATACAATCACGTACAGACACTCGCTAAATATATAGATGTATACACGAGATTACAATATCGACCGACTAACCTGCCGAGAGTCGAAGATCCCTTTGCGTTTTTATTGTTCCTCGTCGTGTGTGCATAAAATACGAGGATTCATTCGCCTTTAGCGTATGTACAGAGAGAATCGTCGAGCTGCATTACGGCAGGGGCAGCATGGAGAGCATCCTCCTTTCCATATATATATATAACAATAACAAATGTGTGTGCGTGTGCCTGTGACTGTGCAGCAGGCAAGGTGCAGAGGAGCTGACACACTGCAGGCCGTTGCGTCGCGTTGATTATTAACCAAGCGGGGCTTGTCAGCTCCGCGGCTCGGCGTAGACGATGATTTTCATTGATGATGAGCTACGATCGATGCACAATTAATTTAATATATAGTCGTCGTCGTCGCGTGGAAAAGCATGCACTCGATGCGCTTCTTCCTCTCTCTTTCGCCCTTGCGTGGACACTACACTTGACAGTGTCTATATATCTATCTCTCTCTCTCTCTCTGGATCTTGCAGACTGCCAGTGCCTAGCAGCAGTATAGCAGCGAGACGCAGGAATTTTAATTGATAAACACACAAGAGAGACTTGGCACTTCTCGTCCACTTGATCTTCTTCTTCGTTCTCCTCCGATTTTTTCTTTTTTTCTTTTTAATGTATACACTCGTACGATGCGTACGACGATGTATCACGCATGTGTACGGGTCGTCGCGTCGACTTATTCATCAATAAGTCTCAATAAGGAGAGAATGTGTTGCAACGTCAAATTCGCACGCGCGCACCACTGCTGCACTTCGAGCACACTGACTCAGACAGAGAAAGACACGATATACAACTGAGCTGCTCCTCCGGCCAGCAGAGCACGAGCAGTCGTCGTCGACGTCGAATGTACAACACAAGCGATATGCAGCAGCAGCACAAAAGTTATTGTAATGATAATACGCCGCGTGTGAAAGCACAACACATCAAAGAAGAGAGAGAGAGATACGAAGGCGCGATACGACGGCGATGATAATTTCCGAACGCAGCACTGCTGGCCACGGCTGTTTGTCTATTAAGATGTATTCGAGTATTTGTACGAGAGAGTGAGAGAGAAGAGGTGTTGGCTGTTCTCGCTGCTGTATAACGAGGCAGCAGCACGCAGACAGACGGAGTACGGACAACAGTCGGTCGAATTCGCGAAGAACACACACAAGAGCCAGATAGGAGAGAAAGAAAGAGAGAATTTCACGCTTCGGAGTCACATACTGACAGCTCTCCCTGTGCGTGCTCGGTGCTGCGCTGCTGCTGCTGCTGCTGTGTATACACAATACGCTTTCTCTTATTGCGGCCGATTATATATATAGATACGCGTAGATTCCCCTGTGTGTATATGTAAGTATATGCGTGCACACACACATATAGACTTTCTTCAGCCGCAAACTTGCAGCAAGGCGCGCGCCGACTTGTGTGCCTGTGTGCGCGTTATCATCATTGTGTATATACAACACATACGCAGCCAGGGGTAACGTCAATCGACTGGATGCTCTCTCCGCCACGTGCTGCCCTCTACGTATTTTTTATCCGTTCGCGAACTCGTCCTCTCCGCGAGATATATGATTATAAAAGCTCCCTATACTATACGCATGCACCTGCAGCGGCATGCAAATTGTCCTCTCGCGCCATCTGTATACGGTGTCGGGGATGATTCCACTCGCCGCTCGCCTATATAGCAATAAATAATATATCGCTTTTTGCGTGCGGCTGCTCCGGGCGTTGTAATTGTTTTTCTTTTTCTTTTCCATAGAAGTGAAAGTCCGATAACTACGTTTTCATGGCATCGTACACACATTAGCATTTCTATGCTGCGTGTGGAAATCGACGATGATGATGATTGATGATGATAATGATGATAATGAAGAATAATCAAGGAAGTGCGTTCGTTTCTCGTAAAGGCTTTTATTTTATGTCAGTTTTTATTTTATTATTTTACGTGATTCAGAAAATATTGAACAATAGTAGTAATCAGTAATAAAAAAAAAAATTAATAAAAAAAAAAAAACATATCGTACAGATTATACGCAAGATCGGGGGGTATAAAAAAGTTTTTATTTTTCACACGTAGTAGGCACGTGAAATTCGTATTTAACTTTGATCATAAAGTTGTTCGTTTTTGTTCTGTATATGGCGCATGATTGTTCGTTTTTGTTCTCCATCGAGGCTTTGTGAAATTCATTTTAATATTCGTCGTTTTTATCGTTACACATATATATACCCGGCTCTAGCGTACACATATTTTATCAGTAATATATAGCCATCACAATCGATTTTTTTTTCATATACCCAAGCAAGTTATGGTTGGTCCAGTGTAATAATTCACAATTATTGGATTATTATTATTAAATTTTTTTTTAGTAACCTATGCATGAAAGCTTGAATTTTAGACAAGAGTCGTTGAAGATTAGAATTATACAATCTGACCATACCGTCGTCATGACTTTTCTGCATCATCTTTTTATAACTATTATCAAATGGTTGAGTTATTCTTTAACTTATAGACACGTTTGAGCTTTTTGTGCAAATGAAACAATTTTATCCAGTTAATTTAAGCTCATACATAGCTTGCAACACAATTTTTTTTTAATGCATAATATAGATTTAATAATGATTTGCTTGAGTGAGGTGATAACTACAACATATCTAGCTATCTGAAATCATTACATGATTATTCTTCACAGTGTAGAAGCAAATGATTTTTAATGCACTTAAATAACAACACAGATCTTTCTTATGAAAATTTCTGTCATAGAAACTAACATTTACAAAATATTTTTCACGCTACAGCAGTCCATGATGATGCGACATCAAATAGCAGTGTTACAAAAGTTAATACATTTATGATATAAATAAATAATCAGACGCATCACTTTGAGTATTATACGGAGGCTTAGGTCGATATAACAAAAAAAATGTCTGGCTTTGGAACTGAAAGCGAGAATCAGTCCTAGAAAATCTCAACAAATTAATTTTTCAATAATCGCAGAAGCACAATATAAAGATATAACAATGATAATATAATCGCAATTATTTAAATATCAATATGATAATAATAATAATAATAATAATAGTAATAATAATGATAATAATCATAATGATAATGATAATAAATATAAGATAATCAATTTTATGTTATAATAATAAACATAATTATAATACGTAAAAAACAGCTGCGCTCAATTGCATGTATACTTTTAAGTATACCACACACATAATCTGAATAATAAACGCGACAACATAGCAACGTGGCATATCGTGCTGACATTAATAGTATATTCTATATATTAAATTTTTTTTATATTTATGTGAATCGTCTGAAAATTGCTCTATTAGACATGATTCTAAAGAAGTTGATTGCACGACTGTTTTAATATTAACAATAAAAGGCGATCGCTATCTATGAAATGATCTACACGACCGTGGCTCGGTAAATAGAGAGATAAATCGAATATTAATTATTCAACACGTTACTCGAATTCTTTTTTTTTTCGTTTAACAGCTATCTAGCCGTACAGCCGAGGCTGAGGGTCAAAGTAACGAGGGTCTGGAAGCTCGCTGTTTAAGTCTTGCCAACAGAGCTTGATCTCCGTCCTCCTTAGCGCTGGCGGCGGTCGGGCAGTCGATCTTGATTTTGGCGTTAGCCGCGGCGACGGCGTCGACCGCCTTGGCGGCGGCAGCGGCTCGGAAACTCTCCGATCTGTACTTGTCTCGCAAGAAGCTGCGGCGCTCCTCTTTGTACTTCTCGATGCGCTCGCGGCATCGCGGATCGTCGAGATCGAGGCCGAGGGTCTTCGCGGCGGCGATGCTGCTCGACTTGACGTCGACGTTGGGCGTCGAGCCGTGCTGCGGTTGCTGCTCGTACTGCTGCTGCGGCTGGCGCTGATTGTTCCTCAACGCCCCGACCGCCGAATTCTCCTTGCCGCAGCAATTCGTCATCTTGTTAAACTTGGCTTCGTCGAGCGAGCGGCTCAGAGCCGCTCGTGTCGCTCGCGCGTGTCGAGCTCGCAAACATGGAGGCAAGTGCGTACCTGGAATGCTACAACGAGAAAAGGGAGAGAAGAAAATCAGTAATGGTCGAACAAAAATTCAATATTAGCGGGGTGAACTTACTTTTGATTTTGGCTAACTGCAAGAGGATCGTCCGATTTGCCTCTGGCGTGTTCGAGTTCTAGTCTCATTTTGTGCTCCCTCACGATTTCTCGCCCGATTTCAGAATCGAAGCTGCGCCTATCCTTAGTATAGTCGGAGTCATACTTTCTCCTGAGCTGAATCGTCTCGACTCGATCGCCTCCCTGCAGCCTCTGCAGAGCCAATTCTTGCAGTATAGTTGCAGTGTCCTTGTGCACAGTCGGCGATTCTCGCTGTATATTGGCATCGTTCGACGGGCAAAACGTTTCCGTCTTGAGAGAGCCTTTTGTTTCCGAGAGCACATTTGGCACACATGCTGTTTCTCGAGGTTCTTCGGCCAAGCTTGCCGAAGGTATAATTACATCTAAATCGTGATCTTGCTCGTCCTTAATAGCAGCATTAGCGAGATCACTGGATTCTTGGGTTGAACACTGTGCATGGCTTTCGTCAAAATTTTTGGATGCGTTCACATCCACAAAGTCTTGCTTCGTTTGATTATCACAGACGTTCTCCGTAGCGACATTGAATTTATATTCTGTCTTATTTAATAATGAATGTTCTATTTTCTCAACACAATCATTACTTTTACTACTACTTTCTACATTAATAGAATGATTTGAACTTTTATTATCCAATATTGATTTATTCCAACTATCTAATTGACTTTTTGTGTCATTGTCATTGCCTTCATTATCGGTGGATTCATCAGATTCGCGCTCTACTACAATAGTATCAGTCGTTTGGCAAGACAAATTTTCACAATCTTTTTGATTCGTAATCGAGTCCGTCGTATTCATTGCCACGGTTGGCAAACTTTCCAACGGACTCGAGTCGATTTTATCGAAAACTTGATTATTACATTCTAAATTTCGATAATTATCATCGCAAGATAAACTAATATTTTTTTCGGTTAACTCGGGATTACTTTCAGTCGAAGGACACTCGCTCGTTATCGAAATACACATGGACTCTTGATAATCTTGATCAAACTTGCTATTCAATGTATTAGCTTCATTTTTCGTCGACTCGCACTCTTCGGATGAGCGTATATCGTCTCTGCACATAAAATCTATACGCACAAAAAATAAAATTCATTAGTTCGAATTTACGAACGAGAGAATCGATTCTAAAAAAATGGAAAGTATCAACGAACCTGGTGCAGATTGATCAGTCATGACCCATTCTTCAGTTGCATCGAGCTCTTCATTGTTTATCTCCCTCGTAAAATGATCCATGATTATCGGCAACAGTTGATGCTCAACGATGGGAGACTCGAAACTTATCAATGAACTATCGTTAACGTTACTCTCGGTTACATCGTTGCTTTGTGCATTGGTGGATGCAGGAACAACATCCGGAACGATGGGGCTACCTAAAAAACCAACTATTGTTGGCGCTTCCGGCCGCTGGATGCTTTTCGGCAAGAATTCGACGTCAAGGCTGAAACCGAAATTCTAATGAGGCGAAATTCTTGAAACGCGATTAAATCGATCGGGGGTCGTCGTATTGTTAGTAGAGAGAGGTCGTATTAATAGTAGTTGGTAGGTAAAGCTGTCCAATTTCGTCGCAGTCAGTCAGTAGAATTACGTATAAAACTGCCGCCGATAACTGCATTCCGCCCGCAACGCAGAGCAGCAGCGCCGGATTGTCTCGTTGATCGATATGTGTGTGTTTGTTTGAAATCTATTTACCCTTGATAAGCGTTTGCGTCGAGGCTACCGAGGCTCATGTCGCTCGGACTGTCGAGATCCAGCAGCCTCTCGCACGGCGTCATTTCCTGATCGACGATCGAGGCGACCGACGACGGTGGAGCTGCTGCGCGGCGGATCGACGACGACGCCGACGACGTCGCATCGACTTTATGCTCGATCTCCAACGGTGGGGGCTGCAGAGGTGCCGGGGGTGGTTCCCCCAGATCCAGAGGCAACGAGAAGCTCTTGAAATTAATGCGAGGACTAGCTGCTGGAGTGAGAGGGGTCGAGCCCTCCGACAAGAGAGGTAGATATCCTGGGGTAGGAAGCGGCGACGGTGTTTCCATTTCGTGCACTTCGGCGGTCAACATCACCTGGACGATACACAAAAATAATGGTCATAACGGCGTTCCATTTTAAAACGGAGTCAAAACGATTAGAAGCGTACCTGATCGGGACTTTGGCTATCGATGAAGCGTAATTCGACGTCGCACTGCAGCCGCTCCTCGAGGCGCGATCTCTTGCGTTTGGATCCACCAGCGGTAACGCTGCTCGGTGCGTTGGCGCTTTGAACTTCGGCCAGTTGTCGCCTCGGCGAGGCCTCCAACGAGGGTCTTCCGCCGCTGCCGTCCTCGGACAGCATGCGCATCTCTCGCTCCTCCAGATCGAAGCTCAGGTGGATTTCCGACAGGTCGAGGGCCGAGGCCGAGGCGCCCGAGACACTGCCGGCCGAGTGTTGCTCCGTCAGCTGCTCGAAGTACGAGTCGTGCGACACGGAACGGCTGTGCCCGGAGCTGCGAGGCTCCTTCGACTCCTTGGCGTGATCGGCGACGTTGGTAGCCGAGACGATCGGCTCGCGTTCCACCTGAACGGCGATGCTGGTCGGTATCGGTTCCGAGACCTGATGCAGCAACAGGCTGCATGATTGTTGCTGTTGCTGCTGCTGCTGTTGTTGCTGTTGCTGCTGTCCGTCGAGGCTGTCGGCGCTCTTGACGGGTCGAAGTTTCCTCAAGGTGTGGGCAGCCTGCGACGGCGCCGCGGGAGCCTCGGCCGAGGACTGACGCTGACGCGACGACGACGACGACGATTTGGTGCTGCTCTGACGACCGCCACCGAAGAGAGCGCGCCAGTTGAGCGAGGGCGAGCGCTTGGAATTACCAGTGGGTGCGCCACGGCGCCGCGAGGCCGGCATCTCGAGCACGGTGTGATAGCGGGGCGGCGGCCCGCCCTGGCCGACCTCCATGAGGTCGGGCTCCGGGGCCGAGGAGCGGCTGCGCGCCTCGTCGAGGCTGAGCAGTCGACCGCCCAGCGAGCCCAGCGCCAGCGACTTGGGCCGGCTGGCCGACGAGGGGCTCGGCGTGCTCGACAGCGGGCCCGCCGCGAAGATGAGCTCGGCGTAGCAGATGAGGAACTCGGTGACGACGGCCTGCACGCCGACGCCCTGGAGGGCCGCCACGCCGCCGACCTCGAGCTCCTTGCAGCGCAGCAGATTGGGCGCCCAGACGATGGCCACGTTGCGCGGCGTCATGCCGGTCTGCTCGCCGCGCGCCGCCACGCGCACCAGGTGCCGCATGAGGTACTCGAGGGTGCGATAGTGCGGCGGCGGCAGCTTGCGCACGGCCTCGCGCATACGCGCCAGCCGCTCGGTGTCGGTGCCCGCCTGCACGGCGCTCACGAAGCACGAGTACAGCTGATAGGTGCAGAGCGGATTGGGCAGCTCGCGAAAGTACATCTTGAGCAGCGAGGCGACCGAGTGTATGTCGTGGAGGATCGCCTCGTCGCTGTTGAGCTGCAGCTGGCGGTCCTCGTCGAAGGCGTGCCTCAGCCGCTGGATGTTGGAGCTGACGCCGCTCAGCCGATAGATGCCGTCCACGAGGCCGTGGCGCTCGATGAACTCGGCGCAGCAGCGCAGCACCGAGGGCACCTCCTGGCCGCTGTTCAGCAGGTGCTCGCCGAGGTCGCAGCCGAACACCCGCTCGCGCAGTATGCCCGACTGCTTGAGGCGTCGCCGCGACGGCCGATTCAGTATGAACGACCGGAAGAACGCGATGAGCTTGCCGTGCTTGCGCAGCACCGGCTTCACGGGCTGCTGCAGCCGCACCGGCTGCAGTCGCTGCTGCGGATGATACTGGCCGCCGATCTGGGAGCTGCTGGTGCTGCTCGGCTGGGCCATCGCGGCGGCCGACGAGGGCAGCAGCTGTCGGGGCAGCTTGTCGCCGATCACCGAGACGCACTCGGCCGGGAAGAAGCCCACGGCGAAGCCGTGCTTGCCGCGCCACCAGCTGCTCTCGCCGGCGGGCGGCATGTCGATCACGGATATCATGTCGCCCACCTGGAAGCTGATCTCGTCCTGCGCCTGGGCCTGGTACGGCCTCACCGCGTAGGCCGCCGCCACCGCGGGCGTGTTGATGGGACAGCTGTCGGCCTCCGGCACGAGGATGCGCCTGCCGCGATTGTCCAGCTGCAGCCAGTTCAGCACGGGGCCGCAGTTCAGGCCCTCGTGGCTGAGGTCCGAGAAGCGCCCGAAGTACTGCTGGAGCTCGATCGAGCTCAGCGGCGGCTCCTGATTGAGCTCGGACAGCTGCGAGAAGCTGCGATCGAAGATGCAGCGGTGCAGCTGCTTGTCGAACATCACGAGGTTCTCGTAGCTGCGCTGCAGCGTCCAGCAGGCGTCGCCCGAGGTCACTCGCACGGCGAACTCGTTGTTGCCGCCCGACGCCGCCGCCGCACCGGCCTCGTCGCTCTCCGTGAGCTCGACGTGCAGACTGATCAATTCGACGTGCTCGTAATGGAAGTGGGCGCACTCGTCAAGCTTGGGGAAGCGAGCTATGCTGCCCATGCTGCCGCTGCATACCAGTGAGCTAGCCGGCTCGTTGCTCTCGCTTATTCCAAATCCACTAGCTGATCCAATAGTATCGTTGCCGCTGACACCTGAAGCTCCACTTGTACCACATCCTGCTACCGGGGGCTATGGAACATAGAAATTGATTGTGTAAGTTTGCGTTGAACTTTATTGACACACATGTTATGGATTCTATAAATTACCTTAGATAGGTGAGGCTCAATATCATTAAGTTTATGAGCTCTTGGCCTTTCGAAAGAGGATCCCGGCATCCTCTGCAGTCTCTTCATAGGTACAGCCAGGATTAGGCTGCAAGGTGAGATCTAGTCTCAGACCCACACCCAATTGGTCTAACTACTAGCGTATACAAATCCATTGGCAGGGTTTGACTCTAAAACTTTCAATTTCCAAACGTTTCCAAACCTGCGAATAATAATTTATGTTAATTATTCAGAATGAATAGACGAAAGGCAAATCAATATTCATAGAGTATGTCAGCATAGCAGCAGCGCGCACATAAATTTTCCAATCAGTTGTCAATACATAAATTAAAGCTTGTGCTTCGAGCAATAAATAAATTGCCAGCTACAGCAGTATTTTCTGTTTTAAAAACCAGAAACTACGTAGCAGTATCGCAGAACGCAAGGAACAGAGAAATCACAAAACAAATGTTATTATATCAATTGAAATGAATGAATGGAGAATGAAAGAGAAGAGAGAGAGAAAAAAGGTCAAGAAGAAAGCAAGAAGAGCTGCAAAAGAGAGAGACAGAGCATTAAAGAAAAGATCAGCAAAGAGAATAAAAACGTCGCAAGAATCAAAGAATTTGTCTATCAAAGCACATTGAATGCAAAAAAAAAAAAAGAACAACATTATCGTCGTCATCATATTACACCGCGGACTCGATATCGAGTCGACGACGGTCGTCTTCGTCGTGCACGTCCGACTTGACCATATATAACGAAAAGCTGCGTAAGTACAAAATCACAACACCCGACACACACCTATGTGTACACAATAAACGCGACATCGAAGCGAGTGCGAAATGCATTAGATTTGCATTATGAAAATAGCACACACGCGCGTCGTCGTCGCCAACCGAGAGAAAGAGAAATATCGTTAGGAATGTTAATGATGCACTTTGAGCAAGCGAGAGAGAGAGAGACACACACATTATACACTTATATATCGGAGTACTACATGCACACACATATAAGGCACTACACACCATGCACATACACACAACAGTGCACAACTGCACACGACGATCAGAAATGGAGAGAGAGAGAGAGAGAGAGAGAGAGAGATGTAGGCGACAGAAAGCGCAAGTTGTCGATCATCGTCGCGATACTTATTTAAGTTCACGCACGACGACGACGACGACGAAGTCTTTATAACACATCGGACGGCATACAGCAGCAACAACAACCTATTATAAGCGTATACATATACTTTATATAGGTATATAACCGCATATAATACATACAGAAGGCTGCAGCCGATTATGACGGCGAGGCGCGCGCGGGAGAAAGGGAAAGGAGCGTGTCCGTGTGTTGTGTTGTTGCGCTTCAATGTGATGTACACAAAAACACGTATATATTCGAGGAGAGCCTATACTCTGCCGATATATAAACAAAAGCAAAGGGGGTGTCCTACTGCTGCTGCTGCTTCTGCAGTTTATGACACCTGCTCATCGCTTTAACATATACACGGAGAGTGTGTGTTTGTGAGAGAGAGAGAGAGAGAGAGAGAGAGAGAGAGAGAGAGAGAGTAAACATAATAACTGCACACGGACGTATACACTATACACACATGCATTTATATATGGAGGCACAGGCACTGCACTTATATACACACACATGTATAGCCGAGGCGACACGTATAAACACCGCGCGTAGCGTATATGGTAGCAATAGACGCGCTCGTATGTACATACATACATACATGCGCTATATGTCGCGGGTACGACAGGCAGCAACACACGGAATAGCCCAACTATACATGTGTGTGTTATTGCGCGTGTATAAGTGTGAAGTGTAATGAGCGCGAGATGAGCTTGGAGTTGCTGCTATATCTACTACTACTACTACTACTACTACTTTTATATGTGTATATATATTTATAATGATGCCTGTTCTCGAGGAGGAGCAAGAGAGAGAGCTGAGGAGGGGTTATATATATATATTTAATACCATGAGACGACTATGTGTGTATATGTGCATAATATAAGGCTTTTTGTATATAATACTCGTCTCCATATAGCGCACGATTAACGCACTCACACCATGAGTATTATACAGAACACTTATATGTCTCTCGCGAGCGACTTATCGCGCAACGCGACGAAGACGATGAAGTTTCGGTCATTAATGATATGTATATAATGCCAATTAACACGTAGGCGAGGCTCTCTCTCTCTACTCTGATATGTAATAACGACGATCGAGCTTGACCGCACGAAGAGATATCATCGTATATACACATTGTAAAAACTGCGCGACCGCAGCAAAACATATGTATCTCCAATTTTTTTTTCCTTCTTCTTCTAAATACGGAGCGAGGAGAGGATCACACATATATATAGGCATGCGGATGTTTATCGAGGGCGCCTCACCTCGTGTTGGCGGATTTTATTGGCAAGACATCCTCGGGCCAGCTCCTCGGATAGTGTACACTACTGGGGGGCTGCTGCTGCTGAGTGCACATAACCTCGAAGGGTTTCGCGGACTCGCACTCGTATATATTATATGATTATTACTGCTATATACGACGAGGAGGATGACTGCACCGCACTGCACTGCACTGCTCACCGAACTTTCGGATGCATCGGAAGTACTACTGCGAGCGGCGGCGGCAGCAACAACAGCGGGCGACGTTGCAGCAGCTCGTGGTGGGCCGCCACGACGACGACGTCGCTTCTTTTTCCTCTATCTCGCCGCAGCTCATGACCCTTCGTGTATTATATATCGTCGTCGTGCGCGCGCGAGTCCGACACCACAAGCTCCGAAACACTGCACTTATATGCTACTATACTACACTATGTATACTGTACTCTGGGCGCTCGCTCGCTCGCGTGTGTAGGTATGTGTGTGTATATACTGTGTTATGTGTATGTAGGCGGCGTCTCCGTAGTACACAAAAACACTATCGCGCGACTAGCTTATAATTCTTCTTCTTCTTTCGGAGAGATTCTTCCCCATTATATATTAAAACGTCTCGTGTTTTATATATATAACGTCAAAGCACAGTTATACGCCGCTGCTCATCGATGGGATACAGATATCGGAACGGAAGAGCAGCAGCAGTAAAAGCAGCAGTAAAAGCAGCTCCGAATCGCGACACGATATTATTATTGTTATCCTTCTGGTGTACCTACAAATTGCAGCGGTATACGCCTGGCCTGGGGCTGCAGCTGCTGTGCACACTGCATACACACGGACGGGCATGCGCTGGCCTACTGCACCGCGCCGCGCGTAGTACAACAAAATATTAACTATATTCCGTATATAGCTCGATGCACATTTTCACGCAGGAGAGAGAGAGAGACGCATAGCCCGCGATCTTTTACATACATATACATACGTATACAATGACTATGCTCGAGTGCAGTCGTCGCTGCTATTGCAGTCGCACTCGATACGAGTACAGCATGACGACAACGATGGTACAAAGGCAGACGCGTGTATATATAAGAGCGAAATATACGAAAGAAGAGTAAAGCGATGCGCACAGACACGGATGCACACGAATAGGAGAAACTGCTTGATATATATTTACCAGCGCCTTATATATAAACACTAATATACTGTAACTGCACTATGTACACACGGACACGCACTTCGGGCGCACACCAACGTGCAGCGCAATGACTGACTGACTGACTGACTGCTGCTGTACGCGCGGACTCGCGTCCGCGACGACTATGTCTTACTTATAATTATTATATATACATATATATAGTGTACTACTCGTGCGCTCTGCGTGTATTAAAACGCGAAACGACGACGACGACGACGACACTCCGCACTGTCAAGTTTTCTCGCGCGCCGCGCCGTCATATACCGCCGCAGCCGCGAGCAGCATACAGCAGTACTACTATACACAGCTATGTTATATGTGTGTGTGTGTAGGCAACTCTCTCGTTGATCGTATATGGGCACTCGAGTCGAATTAAAGAGAAGAAGCACAGATATATAAGCAATACGAAGAGAGATCGCCATAAGGTATTGCGCGAACGTATCTAAGCCAGTTGTATTTCATTATTATTGCGAGCTGGTTTGGAAACAGTATTTATCGAATGTATAATTTGCTATATAATTTTTGAATTTACTCAATATCGCTGCTTCACCTGTATCTTCTTCTTTTTTCTTTTTTTTTTTGTACCGAATCTCTGTAATTCAAGCGTAAATATCGTCTCTTCCGAATCGAGACGTGTTTCGAATGTGTACGCGCGCCGCGGCGCTGCTGTACAGCCGAGCTGCGACGGTTCGTAATTCGGGTACGAAGATCGGCGAATTTCAAACACACATATATTTGTACACGGTACTGGTATTGTTCGTAGTGCTTCCCGTGTTGCTTTAAGCATAACAGTCGTCGTTAGCAGCGTGAATAACGAACGAAGGTCCAGCATCGACTGCCGCCAGTGATTCGCTCGACAAAAACTTATATCTCAAATTTTGTGTGTAATTGTGTGTGTGTGAGTGAGCAAAGCGGAAACATGAGATACTTTGAAAGATCTGGTTGTGCATTCGCGTGTGATATTTGTCTACATTCTTTCACGAAGTTGAAGAAATTACAAATACACATGAATGTGGCTCATCGAGGCGACCATTACGTTTGCACGAGAGATGAATGCGGTAGAAGGTTTAATATGAAGAAGCATCTGGATAACCATATAAATGTTGTGCACGATAAGATCCGATATGAATGCGATGAATGCAAGAAGACATTTAAAAGGAAAAAGTCGCTTAAAGTCCATATCGATTCGGTGCATAAAGTTGTTGTTGTATCACGTGAAAAATTTCCGGATAAGAGTAATATTTGTGGAAAAAAATGCACTCAGAAGAGTCATCTCAAAATCCACGTCGATTCGGTTCATGGTAAAATCACGCATGCATGTGATATATGTGAAAAGAAATTCTCAGACAAAAGCAATCTTAAAAAACATATCGATTCGGTGCATCATAAAATCACGCATCCATGTGATTTATGTAATAAGACATTCTCAGACAAGCGTAATCTCAAAAGACATATCAATTCGATTCACAATAGAGTCACACATGCATGTGATATTTGCAAAAAGAAATTCTCAACTAAGTGTGGTCTCAAAAAACACGTCGATTCAGTGCATAATGGTGTCACATATGCATGTGATATATGCGGAAATAAGTTCTCAGAGAAAGGAAGTCTTAAAAAACACATCAACTCGCTACATAATGGTATCACTCATGCATGTGGTATGCGTGAGAAAAAATTTACGCACAAGCATAATCTCCAAATCCACGTCGATTCAGTGCACCATGTCGTTCATGTGATGCATTCATGTGACATATGCGGAAAGTCATTTAACCAAAAAGGTAATCTCAAAAGACATATCGATTCAGTACACAATAGAGTCACATATGCATGTGATATATGCGAAAAGAAGTTCTCAGAGAATGGTAGTCTTAAAATACACATCGAGTCGGTACATAATGGTATCACTCATGCATGTGTTATATGCGGAAAGAAATTCTCAAATAAAAGCAATCTCAAGAAGCACATCAAGAGAGTACACAACGATATTTTACATGAATGTGATACTTGCGGGAAAAAATTCTCAACAAAGGGTCATCTCAAAATCCACGTCAAATCGACGCACATTGGCGTCATGCATTCATGTGATATATGCGAAAAGAAATTCTCAACAAAGGGTCTTCTCGAAGACCACATTTATAAGATACACTTTAAAAATATAACATGATACAACTACAATATTGTGATGTGTATTTTTTTATGAAATATTAATTAAAGATTAAAAATGTTACTCTATAAAGTATAGAAAGTATGTATAGTATTATTTAAATACTGTGTACAAATAAGCCAGTAATGTTATCTACAATTCATGGCTACTGTTTACTGAACATGACAAATTGTTAATTGTGTATTCATTATCACAGATTCAACGATTTCCAACTGTTAATTTGACATGTTTAACTGAAAAAAATAAATGATCAGTTATCATTATAAACATTTTCTGTCTCCGTTGATATGTTCTTTTTAACCTACTTTGACAATATTTTGAATTATCTGGTCAAAAGCCTAAATATAATTATTTTTTGTTCAATGCATTGAACCATGGGAGCATAATGAATAAAAATTCAGATAACCAATTAAAAAGGTAATTTTAATTTGTAATATTAAAATACTGCCTTCATATTTTTCATATATTTGGTGATTTCTTTTCAATCAAAGAAGTATACATTTCTTTCACAGGTAGGTCTTTTTCATGTGTAAAGTGAAGAATCTCATCGATTGTTATTAACAGTTTATATGTTATCTTTCAAAGAAAAATTAATTAAATAATTTGAACAAAAGCATAACATATTTTTCTTGAATATAGATCTTTTCTCGGTCTCAGTTTATTCCATTGAATGAGTGCGCAGTACAGTAGATTCTGAGCATTTTGAAGATTTCAAATGTTCCCGGGTGCTATAGCAATGTAGAATTCCGACAGGCGGATAAATGCGCAGGTGGCGACGTATCCGAACTTCTTTCGGTCTTGGAACTTCTTCCACGTGCTAATAATTCTTTTTTATCATCTTTCTTATTGAAAAGATCGATATTATCCCGACAGTGAGTTTAAATTATTAAAAATGCATACATATTTGTTTATTCTTCGCGTTGATAAAAAATTATTGCTAGACCGGTGTAAAATGAGTTCTATTGAACGATGTTCAGTTGTATTTCTTTGAGTTTTTAGCTAAAAAACCAAACGTCAAAATGTTGATCGTTTTGAGGATCTAAGTCAATGTTTAAATAAATTTTCATAATTGTTATAAATAATTTAGTAGACTTTGAACATTTCTTCCAAGTTTGTTCTGAAATAGTATTGAAAATTCAACTCTCACGTGATATTCTATAACCATAACCTGTCTTTCATGTAAACATGTTACTTAATGTTAATGTTAATGTTTTGAATAATTTTACATTTATTATAGTTGTATTATTATACTATGAAACTTCAAATATAAATTTATTCTAAAAAATTTTCAACTTTATAGCAAGATGTTGATGCCAAAGCAGAACAGGACTGCCATTTATGAAATGCTCTTCAAGGAGGGTGTCATGGTCGCAGAAAAAAATGTTCACTTACCCAACCATCCTGAATTGGAAGGAATTCCAAACCTTCATGTGATTAAGGCCATGCAGGTAATATTATATTCATATCTTTTTAATCTAAATTTATGATCTTATAATATTGTGTGAATATTATGGTAGTTCATCATTTTGATAATTAAATTTTTCATTTTTAGAGTATGAAGTCTCGTGGTTTGGTGAAGGAACAGTTTGCCTGGAGGCACTACTACTGGTGCCTAACAAATGATGGCATTGAGTACCTACGTGGATATCTTCATTTGCCCCCAGAAATCGTCCCAGCCACTCTGAAAAGGAAGGCTGCCGCTGAAGGTGCCCGTATGGGTAAGCCCATGGGGCCAAGAGGCGGTGACTCTTCTAGAGCCGCAGAAGACAGAACCGCTTATAGAAGAGGACCCGGTGATAAGAAAATTGATGTTGGTGCCGGCGCAGGCAATTTGGAATTTATGGGAGGATTTGGCAGAGGCAAAGCTCCACAATAAATTGACCTATTGTAACGCAATCAACATCTGCGTTAGTTATGCTTTTGTATTGAAGAAGACAAACTCTTCAATGTAAAATAAAAAATTAATTTTTACAGATAAGTAATAAAATTCTTTTATTATCAAAAGAAGAAAAATTATTTCTTTTGATTCAATTATCCTTCACATAGTAATATTCTATCTTTTGTCTTTTATTTTTATGTTTTTGACAGCCAATCAGAATTTTTTCAATTGAATCACAATTTTGTTAAAATGAAAAGAGTATCAATTATTAATTTTTTATTGTTTATTTAATGAAGTTTCTTGAAATTGAAAAGCAATGTAACTTTTCTGAAAGTATAAAATTCTAGATTCACTTATACTTCTCAATTGAAAACTTTCAGTTTTAAGTAAGATAACTAGTACTAAAGAGGTGTTTGTTTACAAATATATTTCTTTAGTTATTTCTTCAATTATTTTATTTTACACTTTGCAAAAAATGAAGAAAAATAACAATAGCGTTGAATCTGCTGTTAGCCATTACGGAAGAGATATTGATTAAAATTTCTAGTGTCATGAGAGGTGCTCGTTCAATTGGTTCAATTATTGTTTGGTATATTTTACGATAACTTATGAATGGCTCTTCAGCTAGCCCTAAAATCGAAAAATAGTTCAATTTATAATGAACAGAAGTACCCAAGATCACTCTTTGTAAAAATCAGCGATCAATTTTCTTCATTACATATTGTAATCCACATAATGAATAATTGCTGATCAACGTGAAAATGTCATGAAAAAAGAAACAGAGAACTGAAATGAAATATATATTTGAGAGAATGAATTCAAGATTTTTAAAATAAAATTAATTTTATGTAAAAAAGTCATTGCAATTAAAGTATAAATTACATAGTAATATTGATTTTTTCTTATAATAATTTTCTGTACAATATCAACAATATATAAGTATAACTTATTTTTTAAGAAGTTTCTGGTCCATATGTCTGCAAAGTCCATTCTATTAAAAAATGTTGATGTGATAATGGCTGTAGGAGAGCTAAGAGTTCCTCTGCAAACATTTTTATCAATAAAATATGCTTTTATATCATAGAAAAATTAAAATTTCAAATGATTCTTACGTATGTTTCCATATATACATTTGACAGACAATGCCGTGCTAATCGACTGTCCAAGCCTTTCCAGAGACACTTGCTTTAAAGATTCATCAGTTTCAGGTCTTTTTTGTAATATTGAATTGGCTGTGCGAATCGTTGCCGCCAAATGTTGAGCAGAAATGGCATTTCCACAATTGATTTTTTTCAACTTCAAGACAGCGTCCATTAACATTTGCTGAATTGCATTGTAGCACTTGGTAATTTCTTCGGCATCCGATTCTTCATCGGAATCTCTTATTGGATGCAAAATAGACCACCTAAATTATAAAATTAGTAATTTGTGTAAAAATATATTATTCTGACATGACTTTAATGATAAAAAAAAAACAAGATATTACCTAAATAATCCTGCTATCGGTGTCACAGGTGTCATTGGTATACATCCGCTAGGCAAAGCAGGAGTTTCTGTCAGGGGTAACAACAATATATTGGGATTATCTTTGATCCACTGACCAACGATCTTTACCAACGCGAGCGGGGGCTTGGTTTCACTGTACAATTCTCCAAAAGCAGTCAACAGATTTGCGGTGAAATGAGGAACTCGCACGGGCAGGTCTATCAGGACCTTCCGGGCATTGGGTAAACACACGAAGAAGTCGCTGTACAGATGCTCGGCCAGTCGTACGCTCTCCAGCGTGGTGGGTCCCATCTGTTGGAGCCAGATGCCGGCCGCGCTGAGAGTGGGATCGTTGTTCATCGAGATGCAGTAGGATATCAGCAGGCCCAGAGTCTTCAGCCGGGGATTGTGGGCCGGGAACAGGGAGAGAAAGACCGCGTTGCGCATCGCCGGATTGCCGCCGGGGCTGCGAAAGAAGTCGCAGAGCGTGTCGATCAGCTGCAGCTCCTTCATGGCGTGGGGCTTCTTCGATTTTTGCAATCGGTCGATCTCGCCGAAGACGTAGTGCGAGATGAGCTCCTCCTGCAGATCGATCTGCTTGGCCGGCTTGGAGAACAAGACCTCTGCAAAAGAGCGTGCATCGTCGTCGGTTAAAAATTCGCGAGTCTCTGACGTAAACAATTGTAAAGCGTTTGAAGTGTAGTGTGCGTACCTAGTCGATTCAGTGCCTCTCTCGCGTCGTATGGAAATTTCAGCAGGGTCATCTGCCTTCTGAGATCGTGAACCGACATTTTTTTAACGGAAAAACGCAGAATCCGAACACAGTAGAAAAATTGAAATTGCACCACCGAGTCCCGCACTCGCGCTGCACCAGACGGTCGAAAACGGGCTTATAATAAATGGCATGTGCCGCGGCGGACGACGACAACAAACCAAAACAAACTCGTTATTATGATTATATCGTCGTCTCGTGCGCGCCGACGCAATGAACTCCGCAAAAGCTGCGCGCGCGAGTGTCGGTCGTCGAGCGCAATCCTCAATACTGCCAATATCGCACCGATTTAAAAAACGTCTCGCAAGCGATATGGTAATGTCTCGAGTCTCGATTCTCGAATTTGTACCCATACATTATTATTATGGAGCTCGTAACACTTTAAAATACTTATTCTTCTCTTGTGCGGTGTTGGGCCCGTGCATTAACGCGCAGCTCATTGGGCAGTTGGCAGACATTGAACTCGCCTCGTTCGACCGGTCGAAGTCTCGATTGTTGCGATTGTTTGGTGCATTATACGAGAAGCTTGCACGTACATATGTATAGGTGCTTGTATGTAGATGTATATGTATCGATACCGAGGCCTGCGCGTATTGTTGCTCGTGCAGCTCCGCACACGGGAGTATACGAGGAGGATTGGCGAGAAGTAGCAGGCAGCAGCAACAGCAGCACATACATTACGCGACGAGAGGCGCAGAGTGTGTGTGTGTGCGTGTGTATTATAAAGAGAGCAGCAAACCTATCCTCAAGATGGACTCTTGAGGGAGAGCTTGATTCTTGCTCCCCCTTTTAATTTACGATATATATTATATCTTATATATCATAATATATACATGCGTGTACGACAAATGTGCGCGAATTGTTTGGTCGTCGTGGTTCATCGTTGTTGCTGAAGAGGGACCAACGAAAAAAAAAAAAAAAACAATAAGAAAAAGAACAACAGTGCCATCGGAGAGTCGAGCGCACGCCTATATTATATACGATATATCGAGGGGGCAGTTTCGTGTGTAGATACGTGCTCAGTGCTCCGTTCGCATCATCGTGCGACGATCAGTGTTCGATGCTGCTACACTGCACGGCAGTTTTCATCGTTGTGTAGCAGCACCACGCGAACGCGCACGTCTCGGTGGTTACTTGGGTTATCGACGAGAAACCAAGAATACGCGTTAGCGAGTCAGTGCAGTTCGAGTACGACTTTTGTCAACACAGATACACACACATACGCGCATATATAGCGATATACGTTCGCTCTCGGAGAGAGAGAGAGAGAGATCGAGGAGAGACGCATTCACGGCGCACGCACACACGCTCGGCGCGGAGCGGACGGGAGCAAAGAGAGTCAGCAGCAGCAGCAGCAGCACGGAGTGTCAGTTGTGCTGCTGCACAACACAGCAAGGGGCCTATATACCATATTACCACCAACGGGAGAGCCACTCCTCGCTATACGGATTTGGAGTCCGGGCAACCAGCCGCAAGGATGATCGTCCAGGAACCCGTTCAGGTACGCGTCGATCATCGTCGTCGCATCGCGTCGTACGATAATAAATATATACAGCTTTGCGTACACCCTGTGTCTCTTCTTGCATGCGCTAATAATGTGTGTCCGTCTCTCTGCGACTGTGTGTGAATGCGCGCGCGTTTGTGTGTGTGTGTGAAAGAGTACGTTGCATTCGTCTACTTACTATATGAACGACGAGGTGCATCTGACGCATCGCGGCCGCGTTATTTATTGCAAAAACTGCAACTGCGTTACATACACGGCAATGCCAATTGTATCGGAGTTTTTTTCCCTTTCGGACTCTCTGCTGCTGCTCCTCAGCAGACAGAAAATAATGAGTCGACCGCGATGGCATGCACAGCAGCAGCAGCAACGTATTATGATACATTTTCTATCTCGGCGCAAAGACGATGTTGCAAAGGGAGCAACGAGCGATTACCCAGAGAGACTGTTTTTGCTCCCGATGTATATTTGTGTTCGTCGCGCAGAAGTCGAGTATTACAGGCTTCGTTGTTGAAATACTCGAGGAACTCTCTGTCAATGTCAACTTCGCTCAATGATCTATGCCCTGCTCTACAATGTTTCATTATTATTGTTTTTTTTTCTTCCATACTTAATATGCTCGGCTCGATTGCAACTAGATGCGACTATGTATTGACTGTCTCGCTGTTCGCGCTCCCGATTCGCGATTAAATTTTCATAACTCGTGCATCTAGCTTGGTCGATGCTTCGATGAAATTGCTCGATAATTGGGTTAATTTATACATTGTTTGCTCACGCTGACTTTAAAAGCCTCTACAAATCATGGAAAAATATTGACTAAGAATTATTTACTTTTAGGCAGCCATATGGCACTGCTTGAACCACTATGCTTATCCGGATGCAATTTTTCTGGCTGAGAGGCTATTTGCAGAAGGTAAGCTTTCGAGACTTTACAATGAGCCCGTAAAAACTTCATTGAAAACTCTTTTGACCTACTCATGTGGTTTTCAGTGGAAAATGAAGAAACGCTGTTTCTGCTTGCCACCTGCTACTACCGTTCGGGAAGAATCAGACAGGCTCAAGGATTGCTGTCAAAAAGATCTCTTAGCTCGCCGCAGTGTAGATTCTTACTGGCAAAGTGTTGTTACGATTTGGAAAAGTATGCAGAAGCTGAGGCCGCCATCATCGGCGGCTACTACAAGCAATTGAAAAATTTTGATGAGATTATTAATCAATTTGGTGATGAAGCTTGTTTCTCACTGCAGATTTTAGCCAAAATTTACTATAAAATGACCAGGACTGCTAAGGGTAACGAGGCTCATAAACTGGCCTTGAAACTCAATCCTTTTCTGTGGCATTCTTTTGAAGAGTTGTGTAATACTGGTGAAAAAGTAGATGCAAGTAAAGTATTTCAATTAGATAAGTTAGATAGTTTATCTACATGTATTGGCTCTGCTCCTGTTTCATACTGCATGCAAGAGCAGTCTGATCTGATAATACCAAGCAATAATAATACTCCAAATACACCTACTCCTAATATATGTAACAATATGTAAGTATCTTAATTACAACTGCAACATCTTAATCCTACAATTCTTTGGCAAATCATATAATATCAATGATTTTAATTCAGTACACCAACTCAGGGAACAAATGGTTTACCTAACTCAAGAATTCACTCATCTATTGAAGAGAGTCCACAAAATATTTCAAGCCATTATAACACTTGCTCTACTGTATCTCCATATGCAAAGCTACCCCGGTATAGAAGTATGTTTAGTAACTCCATGAGCCCTTTGACCCCAAGTTTTGGAATTTTACCTTTAGACATAAATACACCTGAACCTCCGTCTTCACATTCATTATTAACAGAGGCAAATGAACAAAAAAATCTAGCAAAACGAGTAAGTAACAAAAACAAAGTTTTTTTTAGTCCATTGATTTATATTATATTTCTTAATTACAGTTATTGTCAAGAAAAGAAACACCATTGCAGCAAGGAAAATTAGTTTTTTCACAGTCAGGTAACACAGGTAACTCTGCTAACATTGTAGCTATTACTCCAGCAACTCCTGTGCAAACGCAACCTACGCTTCAAGGACCCAATGTTAGAAGATCGTCAAGGCTGTTTACTAGTCATAGTTACTCTGTTAAAGTAAGTTTTTGAATTCCAATATAGTCTTACATTGCTACCATATATAACATTTTTTTATTCATTGGATTGTTTTGAATTCTATAGGAAAATAACAAATCTCCAAATCGAAGTAAATTTGTGACTCCAAAATCACCATCTCGCAAAACGAAAACAAGACTGTCAAAAACCAATCTTAACAAATCAAACTGTGCTGACATGAATGAAAAGAATAAAAATGAAAAGGAAAAAAGTGAAACGATCACGTCGGAAAAAGTTGTAGCAAATACTAATGCTCTCAATCAAAATAATACTTCATCATATTCAAGTCCCATAACGATCCAAAAAACTTCAGCTGGTAAATTTGAATTTTTCTTTGACTTGCTCTATCATTAACTCAGATTATTAAATGCTTTTTTACGTTTTACCTTTGCAGAAGGTCTTATGTCCTTATTAAGACAGTTAGGTATGGCATACAAACACTTGTGTGAATTCAATTGCATGCAAGCTGTTGAAATATTAACTGTGCTGCCTGGGCATCATTACAATACAGGCTGGGTCCTGTCCATGTTAGCTAAAGCTCACTTTGAAATGATCGACTATAAGAAGGCAGCCAGTTATTTCGCACAAGTCAGAACTCTAGAGCCTGATCGAACGGATCTAATGGAAATATACAGTACAGTGCTATGGCATTTACATGCCGAAGTGCAGCTCTCGACCTTGGCGCAAGATTTGGTCGCGGAAGACAGGAATTCGCCCGCCGCGTGGTGCGCAACGGGAAACTTATTCTCGGCACAAACCGAACACGAGACTGCTATAAAATTCTTTCAAAGAGCTATTCAAGTCAGTCCAACTTTCCCCTACGCATACACACTGCTTGGACACGAATATGTCATAACAGAAGAATTGGATAAAGCTATAACGGCATTTAGAAACGCCATCAGACTAGATCCTCGTCATTATAATGCATGGTAAGCATATCTCGGCTGAACAAATTTTATGATAATTATAGAAAAATCATGATGATAATATTTTCGATCATAGGTTTGGATTAGGCACAATTTTTTCGAAACAAGAACAATACAGTTTAGCAGAATTACACTTCAAAAGAGCACTTGCTATTAATCCGCACAACTCTGCGATAATGTGTCACATAGGAGTTGTTCAACATGCCTTGAAAAAGGTGGACCAAGCTCTAAAAACACTGAATAAAGCTATCGAAGATGACCCTGACAATACCCTTTGTAAATTTCATAGAGCAAGCATTAACTTCTCTATTGGTAGAAATGCCGAAGCTTTAAGTGAATTTGAAGAACTTAAAAATATCGTACCCAAAGAGTCACTAGTCTATTATTCTATAGGAAAAGTAGGATATCAATTTGACATGAATAATTTAAAATTTTTATTATCAACTTTTTTGCTGACTGAATTTTATTTAAATTTCTCAGATTCATAAAAAATTAGGCAACACTCATCTTGCGTTAATGTACTTCAGTTGGGCCACTGACTTGGACCCAAAAGGAGTCAATAGTCAAATAAAAGAAGCTATTCTTGGCCCAGGACAGAACGAAGACGAATCAATTATAACACAGTCAGGTTGGTGTAAATTTTTTATCTGATTTTTTTAGTGATTTTTTTTCTACTCGGATTGGATAAAAACGGATAAACTATTGTTTTAGATGATCCAACTAACACTACCGGAGGCGAACAAGATATAAGTATTGAACAAAGTGGTGAACTCAGTAGTGTTACAGTTAGTAACATGACAATTGAAGCCAACGGAGAAGACAGCGACGACAGTTTATGAAGCTTTGGAATATTCAAAATTATGAAACTATTGAGTGATACGAATGCCATCTTCATTTGTAATGATCTACCATGCTAGTGTATGGTTGTCAAAGACAACCATGAAAAAGAATCATTAACTCAAGATTCTCAAACTTTTTTAGAACAACAATATCTTTAAAAATCACTAGTATTGAAAAACAATTGCATCTTGAGTGGCTTGGAAAAGTTGCTTGTTTAAGATAGCATAGCAATTATAAATTACCGTACAATGCCTTGTTCAAATGGAATAAGAACGGTACACGGAAATATAACGTGTGATTGATGTTTGAGTTCTTTTTTATATTGTTTACTGTTTTGTTATTCAGACAAACCTTCGTCGAATGATGAGAAAAAAACGGAACGCTCTAAATGAGTAAGAAGAAAAAGATGAAATTAGTTGAGTTCTAGCTGATTCAATTATGCAGTGAAGTGAGCAACAGTTTTTTTTTGTGTAAATGTACATTATTATCTTTGTAATTGGTAAACTGAATATATTAGTTCAAGTTGTGAAAGAGTGTTTATCGGACTTTTAATTTTGTCCTCTAGGTGTATGGATAGATTTCGTGCGAAATATTTAGCCAAATTTATTAGAAGAGGCTGAAGACCATCATGCAATTCTTCGCATTAAAGCGAAAATTCGACCAAGTCTTATATTGGACTTAATTGTGAAGCAATTTATCACAACTTAGAATAATGCGCTACATAAAAAATCATTCTTATGATTTTTTAGAACAAAAAAAGCCTACAATGTAGAGAATGCGTGAAGAGGGGTGTGAGAGACAAAAGGTGTGCGCGTATCAATGTTGTTTTAGTTCCTCTTGAACGATCGAGACGCCGTGCATGTTTTTTTCTTTTTTTGTACATATTGTATTTGGAATTTAATGAAATAATAAAAAAAAACGCAGACTTCTTTCGTACGCTTGATGTACTCAATTGAATCATAGAAATTATACAAAATATCAATATTTAGGGCATGATTGAAGCAGTTGAACAATCTGTATTTTAAAGTCAAAAAAAAAATTCTTGAATTGTTGAAGAACTCATTATTTAACAGAAAAAAAAGTCAAGACTTTTAATTGTTGCTGAAAATCGTTGGCTGACGCGTCTATTATGACCACGGTCGAAAAGTACGTAATTCATTCATACAAATGTCCATACGAAAACTGGTACAACGCAGTAAATTAAATCACGAAATGAAATATTAATCGCGAATGAAGCACAACGGCTTACGATTTAGCCAGAACGAGTTCATCGTGTTTCGACAATGCATTCAAGTGCACACATCTCTTTTTTTTCGTCTCTGTTGGGATTACAAAACGATGCAATGAAACTCGTATGGAAAATGATGCTAATTAATAATATTTAAAAAAAAAAACGAAAAAAAAAACAACAATAATCGATATTTTTCTCTAGTACTATCTCAAATTATCGCATCTCTCCAATCGACTCCTTTCATGTTAGCGTGTAGCCAAGTATTACTGCCACTGGACTTTGTCTATTCTCCGTTGGAAGATATTATATGTTTATCGAATACGAATAATTATCATGTTAGAAGAGGAAAAAAAATCAATTAAAGTTTACAATAAACGCGAAATGACAAAAAAAAAAAATACAAGAAGAACAGGTAAAAAAAGGACAAAAAAAAAAGAACACGCAACGCGCGTAATTATATTCTTGTAAAGAGGTGTTATACCTGTAAAATGAATGTAAAATAAAAGAAAGAAAAAAAAACCAAAACTTATCAACGATGATCACGAGATTTTCCAATGCTCCACCTCATTTCAGCACAATCGTATATAAGAAGTACATACAACAACGCGCTGCAATTTTTACTTTATCTCGAGCGAAGTAGCAATTTACACATTGTTTGCCCAATATGCCAATCCCTCGCGGCACTCGAGAAAAATTGATAAAACGCATCGCTCGTACCGCGTCTTCCTCCTCCTCCTCTTCTTCTTCTTCTTCTTCTTCGTCTCTCGTTCAGTCGCTGGTAAATACTCGCTCGCAATAGAGAGATAATACACACATTTGAGACACTTTGCAGTGTAAAATTATGAGCTCCGAAAAATACGTGGAGACAGGTGAGCCAAATCGCGCGACGATCCCATTTAATTTTCATAACATATACGAGCTTATTATTATAACGATGCAGTCTTGGGGCCGGTGGCGGCGTCGAAGCTGGGCCGCACCCTGACGCACGAGCATCTGGCCCTGAACTTTGAAAAGTTCTACCTGCCGCCGCCGCCGAGGCTGGAAAAATTCCTGAACGGCTCGATCGGTCTGGACAACGTCGGAGTTCTCAGGCAGCATCCGTAAGTGCGCCAATTACATAGGTCGCAATCATCAAATAATCGCTCTGGTCGCCTTTGTATTCGGCTGCAGTCACGGCAACAGGTACAATCTGCGCTTCGACGACGCCGAGAGCGCCTCGGCCGTGCTCGAGGACGTGCAGTTCTACGGCGCCAGCGGCGGCGGCACCATCTGCGAGAACTCGAGCCAGGGCCTGAATCGCCAGCTGGGCCTCATGCAGCGCTGCTCGCGCGCCAGCGGCGTCCACGTCGTGGCCGGCACCGGCTTCTACGTGGCTCTGACGGCGCCCGGGGACAGCTCGAGGACCACGAGCGAGGAGGCCATGTACGACCTGATGCTGGAGGAGCTGACGATCGGTTGTCGCGATCTCGACCTGAGCGTTCTACCGTGCAAGGCGGGCTTCATCGGCGAGGTGGGGAGCGCCTGGCCGATCGAGGACTACGAGCGCCGAGCGATCAGGGCCACGGCCCGGCTGCAGGCCGAGCTCGGCTGCCCGGTGAGCTTCCATCCGGGCCGCGACAAACGCGCGCCCTTCGAGATAATGCGCGTCTATCTGGAGGCAGGGGGTCGCGCCGACAAGGCCGTCATGTCGCACCTCGATCGCACCCTGACCAGAAGCGAGGACCTGCTGGAGTTCGCCGAGCTCGGCTGCTACTGCCAGCAGGATCTGTTCGGCCTGGAGGTGTCGTACTATCAGCTGCACCCGGAGACCGACATGCCCAGCGACGCCCAGCGCATCGACCGCGTGAAACTGCTGGCCGCCGAGGGCCGACTCGATCGCGTGCTAATCAGCCACGACATACACACCAAGCATCGAACGGTAAATTTTATATTCCATTATGTGCAAGTTTCATCGTTATTAATGTGTGTATGAAAAATAGATGCGCTACGGTGGACACGGCTACTCGCACATAATCAACAACGTGATACCGCAGATGCTGATCAAGGGCATGAGCCAGGAGCAGATCGATCGCGTTACCATCGATAATCCGAGAGATTGGCTCGTTTATTAATTATTATTTATCCATTCTAAACGAATTTCAATTCTCACCTTAGGTGTTCATTGAAAAAAAAGTAAAAGAAAAAATAATAATTGGTTGTTACTTGTGACTTTGTAAAAAACGAAATTTTTCGTATCCAAAACCGAGATGCGTCTCGTACGGCCAAATAATTAAAATTCACGGTATCGAGTAGTAACGATTTTAATGAAGTAACTAATCTCAAATTTGTATCAATAAAATAAAAATATATTTACAAACACAATTTTTTTTTCAATATACACGTATACTCTCATGTACGATTACGATCAGCTTTCATCGCCTTTTTACTTCGTCGATTGATTGGAATTTCTTGCTTTGATTCGTGCTTTTGATTTTTGGCTTTTTTCTGCACCAATGGTTTATCCATATCTTTGCCAAGTCGCTTCTTTTTCTTTTCACTGTAAAAGATTAATAAATTTCATTAAAGATCCCTTCTTTTTACAAATTGTTAAAAACGATTTGTTAAAATTGCTAGATACTTACACAACAATCTTAACTAATTTTCCAAGTTCTTCATTCATCTGTGCGAGACGATTTGCTAATTTTTCATATTTTTCATCGCTCTGTACGCTTTGTACTTTTTTAATTTTTTTTTCTCCTTTTTGATTTTCTTGAACTTTTTCAACTTGATTTATTTTCTTAACTTTCTTAACTTTCTTGTTTTTTTTTATTTTTTTAACTTCTATTTCTTCCTCCTTTTCTTCCTCTTCTACTTGCTCTTCTTGTTCATCCATTTGTTCTTCTTCTGTGTCTTCAATTTGCTCTTCTTGTTCATTCATTTCTTCTTCTTCTGTGTTTTCGACTTGCTCTTCTTGTTCATCCATTTCTTCTTCTTCTGTGTCTTCGACTTGCTCTTCTTCTTCATTCATTTCCTCTTCTTCTGTATCTTCGTCTTTATTTGAAAATGTAACCGATGTCTTTTTTGTTGTTTTGACATTTTCTTCTTCTTTGAGTTTATCTGATTTAGATTGAGGTATAATCGTTATACATGTAATTCTGCCATCACATTTTGCTGTATTTAAATATTTCAAATCATCTTTTTCAAAGGCCCACAACTTTATTTCTCCTGAACTTGATGCAGAAACTAATATGTTCTCATGTCTTGCCATACATTTGACTCGTAACTCATGAGCTTTTAATTCATTAACAAGTGAACCAGTCTCTATATTAAGAATACTTATCTTACCATCTTCTAGACCAACAGCCACAAATTCTTCATCTAAATATTCAACACACACAACTTTAGATTCGAATACAAAGTCCTGTTTGATACCAGCAGTTTCAACTGTGTATACTTCAAGTTTGTTGTTGCCAGCTATCAAATATGTGTCACCACTAGGACTCCATTTTAAAACACTCATATATTTAGCATCCATTTTCCATCTAGTTACTAAATTAGTGGCGTAAGCTTGTCTGCCTTTTACCAAATTCCATGTTCTGAGAACTCCATCACGACCAGTTGTCAGGCAAATTTTACCAGATGGATGTATGGCCAAAAGATCGACTGCTTCACCTTTGTGTGGCTTATTAAAGAGTTTTTCTAGCTGCCAATTGCCGCATCTCACAATAGCTATTGATCCATCACTGCTGGTCGATATCAAGTGGCTGCCATCAGGAGTGAATTCTATGCTATTGATAGTGTCTAAAAATTATAGAGAATTTTGGTTAATGCAAAATATGGTTTTATAGAGTAATGCTAAATAATTTATCAAGAAATAACTTACTGTCATGATGAACAAGTCTGCCACTTTGAATTCTTGAACGCATGTCAAATAAAGAAATGCAATCGTCAGCTCCGGCAGAAGCCAAGTAGTGTCTTCTAGAAGCTACACTTCTTACACTGGACAAATGTGCATGACTTGCAAAACTCGACTTAACGTTGTATTTCTAATGAAAAAAAAAAAAATTAAGAATTAATAAATGAGAATTTTAACAATGGGAGAACAACATAACCTGTACAGTTAGCAGAAAATTTGTTTTCTTTTTCCTTCGCATTGTACTTACATCATTCGCTTCTGTAACTTTGTAACCTACGACGAACTGTTCGTAGGTACCAACGACGATCTCGAATCCAATCGTCATTTTGATATCAATTATTTATTTTTTACAATTACTTAAGAACTTAAAAATTAAAAAATTCGAACTTGGAAGTTGCTAAGCCGGTATATGAAAACGCCACCGTATGACTGTCGCACGTGTTGGGCTCGAGTATATACGAAACTGAGTACTGACAAAGTGTGCGCATGACGGCTGAACGACTGCAGTGCTCAATCGATGCAGTCGGTGCGTTCACAAAAGTGGTAGAAATGACTGTCACTATATATGCGACTCCGACCGTATATGCTGCTTGTGTGAACAATGCCTTTATACGCACGTCGAAGAATTCGCGGTTCAGTATAGTAAGTCAATTATGAGTTATGACAATCGATAACGGGATAAAATTTTAAAAGTGTTTTCCCAAACTTCGGCCAGGTGGCGCATTATAAAGTCGCAAAAAGACTATTGTAAAAGCTCGTATGCATACTACAAAGGCCGATACTTGAATGAATTTGAAAAAAAAAACGATTACTGCTTTAGTAGGCATAAATCTAAGCCACGAAGTTCGATGGCAATAGCGAAATTCCGTCGAATAATCCCACTGCTTAATTGATGAGAATACTGATAGCTGAGAGTTCTTCAGGTAAATATCCTGAAGCAAAGACATTGGGCATTGACCTTTTGGGTTGGGTGCTGACAGTACCTACAGTGTATGGTATGTCGAGGAATTTCGAAAGTTACTTCAAAAATCTGGCTTATATATCTCACTGATTGAAATTTTACCACTTGCGGGAACTGGTACCACGACATCTAGCGTCAGATTGCCAAGTTAATCGGATATACGAAACATACCAGGTGTAAAACGCGACTCGTTTCCCATCGGAAAACATAAACAAAGCCTAACGAGGGCCACCTGCGTGCATAACGTACGCGTCGATAATAACAATGGTACACAGGCTGGCATAGGCAGAGCCCTTGATTCGCTCTGTTTACGTTTTCTGCTGACTACCAGCATAATACAGAGGTTCATAAGCTTGTTGCGCCCGCACAGGTGCGCAAAAATCGGAGGGGGCCACAATATCCACGCACCTATATGCGTGCGAGCGAGACAGAGGTACTACATCAAATACACGTTATAGATATACCTATATATCTTCGCGGTTGTGCTTGCGATTATATAGTGTCGTATATATCAGCGATTTTATACAGTATAGTCTCGCGGCCGCCTCGCTTACACTGCTCCGCAGTCGTCGACGTGTTTGATTCCGCGTTCGATCTCCGTGTAATATATAAACACACGCATCGCCGCCGCCGCCGTCGCCGCCGAGCTCTTCTCTTTTTTTCTTGCGTCGTCGTCCGTCGATCGCGGTGCGAGCGAGACTGCTGCTGCAGCCGTGACATACGACACACGCGCCGAGCGTGAAAACAGCACCAGGGCTCACTGCACAGGCTTTTTTTCGTCAACATGGTCGCTATCAAGGGCCGCAAGACCTCCAGCAAGAATCCGCCGATACTCAGCCATGAGTTCGTCATTCAGAATCACGCCGACATCGTGTCCTGCGTCGCCATGGTCTTCGTCGTCGGCCTCATGGTCCAGGTAATACGATAACGAAGATACGACCTTGCGCGCTTCCATATGTCGTACGGAGTGACCCCCCAACTTGACTTTGGTCACGGTTATTGTGTTTTTGCTATTATCCTTTTTCGCGTTCACGGCCAGTTTGTGTGCTTCCTCGCGTTTGTGTAAATTTTCAAACAGATGTATAACCACCAGCACACACGCTCGACCGAGTATATAGCGCGCGTCATGTGTGCAGAGAGAGAGAGAGAGACACTTTGTGCCACGATTATCTCTGATAGGTCGTCGAGGCGATCGAGTTTCGCGTCGACACCTGCCGCAAGGAAGCACCGACCACCCCGAGATGAACGTGGCGACGCGAATTTCTGTTAGAAATCCGGGTATTTTTCGTCTTTTTCACTGTTGACGCTCCGTACCATATGTTGAGTGGGGGGTGGTACTCGTGAACTATATGCATGCTGCATGAAGCATCTGGCACGACTCGCAGCCTGCACTCGTGATTGCGAATCGATGAATTAAAATGTCTCGTTTGTGCCCTTCCACAGGTGACTTCCCCATGGGCATACACTTTCATCGCTCTCAATCATAATGTATCCTCCGTGATCAACGACGATGGCAGTCTGCCACCTCAGCCTATCAAGTACACCACCGGCTGGAAAGATGCCTGCGTTGTGTTTTTCTACTTCCTCATCACTATTGTCATGCACGCAGTGATTCAGGAGTACATTTTTGATGTAAGTCAGTTGTTGAATATTTTCTGAATATAAGTTGTATGGATTTAACCTTGTTTTAATATTCTTTATTAGAAATTGTGCAAGCGCTACCGTCTGAGCAAAAGCAAAATGTCAAAGTTCAATGAATCCAATCAACTTTTAGTGTTTTACGCTATCTCTTTCATTTGGGGATGCGATATCATTTACAGAGATAATCTGTGGTCGATCATGGTTGATAACGTATACCCAATCCCCATGTCGTTTTCATTGAAATTATATTTCATTGGACAATTGGCTTATTGGTTGCACTGCTACCCAGAACTTTACTTCCAAAGAGCCAAAAAAGAAGAGATGCCACGAAAAATCTATCTTGCTACTCTTGGTCTCATTTTTGTTCTGGCTGCTTACATTATGAAGTAAGTACCCGAGTTACATTAAATTAAAATTTTACTTAAAAAAAATGTCTTAAATAATTTATTTATTTTATCTCTTCAGCTTCCAACAGATTGGAGTGATGCTGTTGACTGCTCATTATGCCAGCGAAGCTTTACTTCATTACTCTAAATTAGTTCATTTCTCTGATAGAAAGGACTCAGTTGCCAATTGTAAGTTAACATACTTTAATAGCTTAGTAACTTATAACAAATGATTTTAACAATAATTTTTATTTTTCTCAGTAACATACACGTGTTCCAAATGTGTTTTCCTTGCTGCTCGCCTCATAATTAGCTTCCTTGCTGGATTCTACTTCATTGCTCACTTGGGAGGAGCTAAAGGTGAATTCAACATTGCCGAAGGCAACTTCAACATTGCTCCACTCAGAATTGCAGTCAGTTTCATAGTTGCATTCTTCCAAATCTACATGATTTACACTTTCTATAAATTTGAAAAGAAGCGTTTTGGTGAAATTGAAGTTCCAGTGACAAAACCCAAAGTTGTCAAGCAAAAACCCAAGAAGAAAGAAGGTATGATTTTTCCGTGAAAATAAATGTTATTTTGTTTAGAATAAAAATGTATAAAATTTTAATTATTAATTTATTACAACAGTGATCAAGAAAGCTGCCAGCTCCGAAGATGATGATGCTGACTCAGATCAAGCTAGAAGAAAAAGTCTAAGGGCTAGAGCTTCAACAGCAAAAGGAACCAAATAACAACCTAGAAGAAGAAGAACGCTATTTTTTAGGAAAAAGTAAGGAAGGGTTGAATTAAAAAAAATTCTCATTCAACGCCTTCAGTTAACAAATGTGCAATGGTGTCTGTAAATCTATAACTTTTTCTCTGCAACTCCAATATTTCGTCGTATTTTAAGGTCGTTATTGCTAATATACTTCTCAATGATATTTTTTGTACAAGACTTTTAATCGATTATAAGTGAATGTTATCATGCCAGCTCTCATGGCTGCGAGAGTTCGCCTGAAATTACGTTTCATATATTAAATATATAAAAAAAAAAGTATATAAATCTATAAACATATTTTGAAGTTAGATAGACAAAAAAGATGTATATGCATATTTTTAAAAAATATTTGATGAATGACGAAATTGAGTTGAAAAACAAAAAAAAACAACAACAGCTGTGGTTCAGTGTATCTGTCGTGTAATTTACGGCGTCGATCCGGCCCATTATATATATATAAATATGTCATCGTTGTGTTTTATCGATATTTAATATCGGAGCAGCTATATTATATACATTTACGAGAATACCTCGTTGTGTGAACATATCAATTTTTTGTTGTTTTTTTTTGTCCGTGTGCATTGTGCGATACATTATTATACGTATACATATTATTTTAGAAGTTTACGATGTTACATTTTAACGAAAAAAAAAAGCAACTCCATACATACTTATTACTATATATTGTACGATGTACGAATAAATTCAATTGGTCTATAATAATTGATTAATTGAGGATGAATCATGAGAGAGAGCTACATATGGAATAATTCAAGAATGAAATTGAGGCAGAAAATGAATTCAATTTTTTATACAACAAAAAAACGGCCTTATGTGTTTATTTTGAACCTACATTGCGCAACGCGCGCGCGCCGCTTATTTTTCGTCCGAGCACACGTACACGCCTCGCTAAGCAACTTTTTATTTGTTAACGAGTAAAAATTGTATCGGAGCGCGACGCAACGTTTCATCAACACGAGAGAAAAAAAAGAGGCAAAACAATAACAACTACAGCAACGACATCGTCGTAGTAACAAACAAAATTATCCTAATTCTTTTCGTCGCTGCTCTCGGTCCTCGTCGACTTGTCGTTGCTGCGTTTGCTCTTCTTGTCATCGTCTTCGTCTTCGTCGGCGTCAACGTCGTCGTCGTGATAGTGTTGCTGCTGCTGCTCCGAGGCCGCGGCGACGAGCTGGTGGCCGAGGTGATGATGTTGCTGGTGATGGTGGAGGGCTGCTGGCAGCAGCAGCTGTTGCTGATGATGGTGTCCGTAATGAAGATGATGCTGCTGCTGGCCGCCGCTAAAATCGTGGCCCAGATAGACCGGGGGCGGCACCAGCCGATGACCACCCCAGCCGTGCAAGTTGGCCGCGTGAATCGGAGCGTGATGCAGCCCCAGTTGATGATGATGATGATGTTGATGGTAGCCGGGCAGAGCGTGTTTGATCGCAGCAGCGGCGGCTCCCGCATGATGTTGAGCCAAGTACGGGGCGTAGAGGCCCGCGCCGCCCAGGGGACTCTGATAATTACGAAGCTGATGATGATAGCCGTTCTGATGCACCGGATAGGGAATGGGCACGGGCACGGCGTAGGGTATCGGCTGCCTCACCGGCACCGGATACGGCTGGTGGTACGGCACGGGTACGGCGTGCCTGATCGGCAGCGGCACGGCGTGCGATATGTGCACCGGTACGGCCTGCAACCGACAACAATATAGATGATTGTATATTAGAATATTAAATATTCTAATAGCTTTGATCGAAAATAATTTGCGACTTTTCACATCGATCGATTGACTCGACTCTGCAGCCATCATCGCCGAGAACCAGTTGGGTGAACGTAAGAAATCATAAGTTGAACAATAGCAATAAATTATTATTTGTCTTTTTATACATCGAGTTCGCGCGTGACGACTTATTTTCTAATCTCTCATAAAAAAAAAAAAATTAAATAGACGTAAATGCGTCATGCGGATCCCGAAACGTCAAGTCTTTACAAAAAGAAAGTTGGGTTTAGAATCTCTGAAAAGTGGCGGAGGAACCGGTATCGATAGCTTTTTGAAGTTCAAAACCCTGGTCCTAAAAAGAAGCAAATTCTATCAACCACCAACATAGATTTCAAACTTTGTTATGGAAATACGAATAATCTCAACGATTTATTTTTGTCTACAAACCGGCCCGTTCGGTAAGCTAATTATTTTCATGACCGATTAGAAAATTATCCGTCGCGTGCGAGCTCGATGCTTACGAATAAACGCGATCTTAGTTCATTGAATTTACAAATAATTCATTGCTATTGTTAAATTCAGGATTTCGTAATATGTTCGTCCAATATTCGACTTTGAGAGAAGACAAGTGATTCAATCGACTACCCTGTTGTAGCCTTCGCATCCCTCGACGCGTGCAGTGCGTACATCCGCGAACTACTTTGCAAGTCCACCCACGGCGTGTATAGGTATTGTTCGATTATATCGAATACATACGCGTATGGGCACGCGTAAGCATCTCGCGAGTAGATAAATCAATCCTCGACTCGACTCGATCCAATTATTCGGTCCAGTTCGGTGCTGTCGAACCGTTTAAGCGAGAAATTAGAAAAAAGGGGGAAAAAAACCAGTCGGGCCTCTCCGCGGGGCGAGTTTTTTTTTTGTTTATACTCGCGATCACCAACTCGTTTCGTCCGTTTGAGTTCTGCGCGCGGCGGGGGAAGCGCGATCACGAAACAATTCACGTTTACTTTCCGGTGAAAAATTCACTTTCGCGCGCGAGCCGAGCGCGGAAGTGCGCGGCACTTGACACTTGTATCGCTCGTATTTATACTTGTTATAGATAGTATTGTAAATGGACTTGTATCGCGTCAACGAGTCCTGGCGCTGAAAAAAACGAGGATAATTAAAGCAAAGTGTATGTACTTTTAAAGAGTATACACTGGAAAATAATAATCCTTGACATTTTAGCCCACTCGTACTTCTATTCTTCATAGATCTAAAGGCGATCGAAGGCGAATTTTCAATTTTTATATTTGCATACTTTGTCGTACGATGAGAAACTCATGAATATGAGGAAAAACTCATGTTTTCAAAATGTAGTACTTTGACGAAAAACTTGATTTTTTTGGATTTTTTACAACAAATTTGAATTTCTCATCTCCATTCCAAAAAAGCTAAATAAAACATCAAAACTGAAAATTATTTCACAATGTACTCTTAAAAAGTATACGTGCTCAGTTTCTCAATTGCCATTCCTCTAAACTATGCATATAATATAGTTACATAAATGTATGTATGGAAAAAAGCTCACATGGGGCACGGGTATGCCGACGGGCACCGCCTTGTGCACGATCCTCTCGACGGGCACGTGAACGACTTTCTCCACCGTCACGGGCTTCTCGACCAGTACGTGTTTGGTCACCACCAAGGGTACCTGCCGAGGGATGTCCTTCGAAGGCCAGCCAGCGAGGCCACCACCGAGGCTACCACCGAGGCCACCGCTGCCGTATTGCCAGCTACATATTATATGGACATCGTCGTCGAGGACAGAGGAAGAATCGATTTAATTTCGATTTATTTTTTTGCTTGAAATAAAAAAAAAAAAAGTTAACGAAATAAGATTTACCTGCTGGTATCGAACTGCAGACTCGGGCCCTTGATGGGCTTCCAGGGACTCTGATCCCAAGGCTGTCCCAGGCCGTAGGCGCTCGGCAGTCCGACCCATCCGTCGTTCGATAATCCCCTCTTTCTCTGGACGCTTTTGGCATCGTTGCTACTGCTGCTGCTGCCGATGCTGTCCTGTAGCTTGGTGGCCGCCGGGGCAGGGGCCTGAAGCGTCGTCGAGACCGAGTTCGCTTCCGCGCACAAGAAGCCGCCGCAGTAGCCGAGTATCAGCTGCGAACGATATGACAACGTATAATAATGATAACAATAAAAAATATCTCGACTTTCCACACGCGCACGCATATACGTGAGATGATACCGATAAAAAAAAAAAAAAAGGAATACAATATCGCCGTGATTCGAGTTTCACTTTTGTACGCGTAAGCTGCTTCTTTCTTATTGCGGTCACGTGTGGTCGCGCGCGCGCGCACATTGGAAAAGTTAATTATTCGCAACGAAAAAAAAACGGAGGAAAAAGAAGAAGAAGAAGAAGAATCAAAGTCCTCTCACCAAGTATCGAATCATCGTCCTTGCCGTCGAGACGAAATACAAAAAAAAAATAATGCACACACAGGTGGGGTGGGTGTTATCTCTTCGCGATCGAGTGGATTAATGTCGATTTTTCTCGCGACCGCGCGGGCTTTTATACGCACACATACAGAGAGAGAGATGCTGGGTACAAAAGTGCCATTGACTTCGAGTGCGCAATTTTTTTTTTTATTTACGCATGTCCGAGCGTGCACGAGATCTCGTTAGACTGGACCGATGCGTAATCGCGCTCGCGATTGTCGCGTGCCTGCGAGAATTGTAAAGGTGTGTGTGAGGCGAGATCGCGCTCATTCAGGTGTACGACAAAAAAAAAAGAAGGATACATTATATCGCCGCGGAATCGACTTCCCTATTTTTATTCCGCTTCCCCTGCCCAAATAAGAGAATCGATTCTTGCCGATCGTGTTTTTTTCTCGTCTTCTTCCCGCGCTATTATTTAGCATTTACTATAACGTTATTATGATTTCGTTCATCGTTATACCCGCACCCCGATCCCTGCCTATATAGCTCCCGCGTGCACTTGTATATCTTTTTCCGCGGAACGACATTTCGACGCGGTGTATTAGGCGTATGCTCGTATATCGCTGTATGCGCGGGCAGCGGCAAATATGGTATGATTGCGAAAGAGGAATTATCGATTTTTTACCGTAAATCGTAATACATAGAATGGAAAATAAAGTATACAGACATGAGAGACACTTATTATGACGTTGTTGGTGCGGATGAAAACTGTCGTATTTATATTGTAGATACGGTGGTAAGCAGTGACGAGTTATGGAGCACGCCAATCACGCCATGACGCGGGGAGGGCGAACCTAATAATAAAGCTCACTATGATTAGTTTTATTGAATGGGCCTTGGGGCCCATTTTGAGAGGGGTTTTTTATTTTATTTAAAAATCTTTGAGATTTTTTATGTAAAGATAGGAGCAGATTTTCTATATCACGATTTGGGCAGGGAAGCGGAGGAGGAGGAGGATTTAGAGGTTTCTGAAGTACGCGAGAAAAGCATCAAATTAGGGTCTCTGAAAAAGGGACTGTTGTGTGCATTTTCTCGAAATGAAAGATCAAAAAAATCCCAGAGCTTCGGCCGCTATTCCTTTCAGTACACTACTAGTCAGTGGTAATTCTGAGGACAATTCGAAAAATTCTGAAAAAAACCAGACAGATTCTTTGAAAAATTTCAAAACTTTTCAACTATGCATTTTTTTTATTTAAGTGCTACTATCTTGATACAGAAAATCTCAAAGTTTTTTAAATAAAATAGATGACCCCTTTGAAAAGGGGTCCTTAGGCGCATTAATTAAAACTTAGCATAGAAAGCTTTATTATTAAGTTCCTGGAGACTCCAAAAAACTTGTGGTAAAAATCAGTGACCCAAAGGTGAGAAAGTTAGTTTTAGAAGGCCAAAAATATCGTCAACAAGTTTGAATTATAAACTGGTTCAAATATTGTAAACAAAATATATTGTCGGATTAAATCGGTAATTTTCTTGTAAACAATGCGACAGTATCCACGTTGTCCTTCGAACACTGATCGTGGTTACAGTAAAAATTAATTAGTTCGAAAATTGTCTTTCTCGATAAAACAAGCCAAAAGATAAACTTTGCTCATTCAATTTCCGTGGTACTAAACAAAAGCAACTAAAATGAATAAAAATGAGGAAAAATCTGAGGAAGTTGTCTCAAAAAATAATTTGAGTGAACAAGACATTGTTGTTTCAGGCGACAAAAAATATATTTGTGCTATTGGTCAAGAGACATTTCCACTAAAATCAAGCATGATATCACACCAAGACACGATTCACGATCAACAAAAAAATTTCGCTTGCGACAAGTGCGAGAAGACATTTCAGTTTCGAAGTCATTTGAGTAGACATCAAATATCAGAACACAAAGGACACAACGATTTTTCATGCGACAGCTGCAAAAAGAAATTTGTGAAAAACTCGAGTTTGTTTACTCACCAAAAATTAGTACACAAAGATCGAAAAAATTTCACATGTGACAAGTGCCAGAAAAAATTTGAAAATAAATCATTTTTACTGAAACACAAAAAAATATTCCATGAAGTATTCAAAAATTACTTATGTGAAATGTGCGCCAAGAGATTTGATACTAAACATAGATTGCTCTCACACATCACAAGAGTCCACGAGGGTCGCAAAGACTTTCAACGTGTCGAGTGCAGAGAAAATTTTAGAAAAAAATTGCATTCGCTCGTTCAAATCAAGACAGTACACGAAGAACGGAAAAATTTTAAAGTCTTCAAAGATTACGTATGCGAGAAGTGTGAGAAGGTATTTCGAAAAAAATCAAATTTGGTTATGCACAAAAAGACAGTTCATGAAAGTCAAAGAGATTACGCATGCATCAAATGCGAGAAGAAATTTGGATCAAAATCGCATTTGTTTAGGCATCAAAATACAGTCCACGAAGGACGTAAAGCTTTTGCATGTGCCAAGTGCGAAAAGAAATTTGGGGATAATGGACAGTTAAATAGACATCAAAAATTAGTGCACGATGGTCGCAAAGATTACGAATGTGACAGGTGCGAAAAGAAATTTGGACGAAAAGAGAGTTTGCTCGATCACCAACAGGCAGTTCATGAAGGTCGGAAAGATTTTGTATGCGACGAATGCGAGCAAAAATTTGGGCATAAACATCTATTCCTCAGACACCAACAGGTCGTTCACGAAGGTCGTAAAGATTTTCAATGCGACAAGTGCGAGAAGAAATTTGGACGTAAAGACCATTTACTTTCCCACCAAAAAATAGTCCACGAAGGTCGCAAAGATTTTGCATGCGACAAGTGCGAGAAAAAATTTGGTCAAAAACCTCGTTTGCTTCTGCACCAAAAGACAGTTCATGAAGGTCATAAAGATTACCCATGTGACAAATGTGAAAAAAAATTTGGACATAAACATCTATTGCTCAGACACCAAATGACAGTACACGAAGGTCGGAAAGATTTTGAATGCGATAGGTGCGAAAAGAAATTTGGACGAAAATCGGTTTTGCTTTACCACCAAAAAACAGTACACGATGGTCGCAAAAATTACTTATGCGACAAATGTGAGAAAAAATTTGGGCATAAACATCAATTGCTCAGACACCAACAGGTCGTTCACGAAGGTCGGAAAGATTTTGAATGCGACAAGTGCGAGAAGAAATTTGGACGTAAAGAGTCTTTACTTCTTCACCAAAAAACAGTTCACGAGGGTTGCAAAGATTCCGCAAGTGACAAGTGCGGAAAAAATATAGGGAACGAAGAAATTAAAAAAACATCAAAAAACAGTACATGAAGGTTGTTGCTAAGATTGCAACAAGTGCGATAGAAAATTTGGAAGTAAATCAGATTTTTGACAGTCCACAAAGATCATTTAGATTTTGAAGAACACCAAAGAAATCTATAAAATTCACGAAATTTACCTATCATAATAATAATTCATCATGATAATAATTTAGTCTTTGTGAATAATTTGTACCACATAAAAATTTTTCGAACTCATTGCCGTATTATGGTTGGAATAAATCCTCAGAAAATATCGAAATAATGAAAAACACTGCTTTTTTCTTCATATCAACTGTCATTTTATCTATCTCGAAGAAATTAAAAAGAATGATTATTAGAGTTAAGTACACTTACAATGATCGTATACATTGATTTAGGTTCAAAATGTAATAGCGTAATAAATTTATTGTATCATAAGGGTGAGTGTGGCAAATTATAGAGCCCCTCTACCACGCCATGGTAGAATCAGCAAATTTTAAAATGAATATTAAGTTTTTTATAATTCGTTATGTATTGTGTGAAGATCTATCAACTCAATGTAACAAAGATTTTATTTCAAGTATAATTAATTGTAGGTGGCCAAAAAACTTCTGATAGAAATCATTGCCAAGTTAGAATTGTAAATTCGTTCAAATTTTAAAGGAGAATTTATATACAAATAAATCAGTAACTTAATTGTAAACAGCATGGTTACAAACGGCTTTATTATCGTTCTCAGAGTACATTGATCATGTTTATAGTAGAAACAAATCAGTTCGAAAATTGTCTTTCTCGATAAAACAAGCCATCTGATATCCCAAAAGATAAATTTTACTCGTTCAATTTACGTGGAACAAATCGAAGGATCCAACGTTTATTTTAAGCAATAAAATGAATAAAAATGAGGAAAAATCCGAGGAAGTTGTCTCGAAAAATAATTTGAGTGAACAAGACAATGTTGTTTCAGGCGACAAAAAATATATTTATGATATTGGTCAAGAGACATTTCCACTAAAATCAAGCATGATATCACACCGAAACATAATTCACAATGAACAAAAAAATTTCACTTGCGACAAGTGCGAGAAGACATTTCAGTTCCGAAGTCATTTGAGTAGACACCAAATATCAGTACACAAAAGCCTCAAAGATTTTTCATGCGACAGCTGCAAAAAGAAATTTGTGAAAAACTCGAGTTTGTTTACTCACCAAAAATTAGTACACAAAGATCGAAAAGATTTCACATGTGACAAGTGCCAGAAAAAATTTGAAAATAAATCATCTTTACTGAAACACAAAAAAATATTCCATGAAGTATTCAAAAATTACTTATGTGAAATGTGCGCCAAGAGATTTGATACTAAACATAGATTGCTCTCACACATCACAAGAGTCCACGAGTGTCTCAAAGACTTTCAAGGTGTCGAGTGCAGAGAAAATTTTAGAAAAAAATTGCATTCGCTCGTTCACATCAAGACAGTACACGAAGAACGGAAAAATTTTAAAGTCTTCAAAGATTACGTATGCGAGAAGTGTGAGAAGGTATTTCGAAAAAAATCGAATTTGGTTATGCACAAAAAGACAGTTCATGAAAGTCAAAGAGATTACGCATGCATCAAATGCGAGAAGAAATTTGGATCAAAATCGCATTTGTTTAGGCATCAAAATACAGTCCACGAAGGACGTAAAGCTTTTGCATGTGACAAGTGCGAGAAGAAATTTGGACGTAAAGAGCATTTACTTCTCCACCAAAAAACAGTCCACGAAAGTCGCAAAGATTACGCATGTGGCAAGTGCGAGAAGAAATTTCGACGGAAATGGGATTTGCTCACCCACCAAAGGACAGTCCATGAAGGTCATAAAGATTACCCATGCAACAAATGTGAGAAAAAATTTGGACATAAACATCTATTGCTCGGACACCAAATCACAGTACACGAAGGTCGGAAAGATTTTGAATGCGATAGGTGCGAAAAGAAATTTGGACGAAAATCGGTTTTGCTTTACCACCAAGAAACAGTACACGATGGTCGCAAAAATTACTTATGCGACAAGTGCGAGAAAAAATTTGGGCATAACCATCTATTGCTCAGACACCAACAGGCCGTACATGAAGGTCGGAAAGATTTTCAATGTGACAAGTGCGAGAAGAAATTTGGACGTAAAGAGTATTTACTTCTCCACCAAAAAACAGTCCACGAGGGTCGCAAAGATTACACATGCGACACGTGCAAGAAAGTGTTTCGATGGAAATCAAATTTGCTTTTACATCAAAAAACATTACACGAAGGTCGAAAAGATTTTGCATGCGACAAGTGCGAGAGGAAATTCGGACAAAAATCGTATTTGCTCAATCATCAGAAGACAGTCCATGAAGGTCGCAGAGATTACGCATGTGACCATTGCGATAAAAAATTTGGAGAAAAAGGACAGTTGAATAGACACCAAAAAACAGTTCATGAAGGTCATAAAGATTATCCGTGCGACAAATGTGAGAAAAAATTTGGGCTTAAACATCAATGGCTCAGACACCAACAGACCGTACATGAAGGTCGGAAAGATTTTCAATGCGACAAGTGCGAGAGGAAATTTGGGGATAAAGGCAATTTGAGAAAACACCAAAAAGCGGTACACAAAATTGGCTAAGATTGCGACAAGTGTGAGAGAAAATTTCGAAGTAAATCAGATTTTTGTCAGCCCACAAAGATCATTTAGATTTTGTAGAACACCGAAAAAGTCTATAAAATTCACGAAATTTACCTATGGGAAAATTCTTGAAGCTTGTTAAGATTATGTATATGATAAGTATGCCTTTTTCTCATGAGCAAAAATGTGCATAATTAAATCCACTTTCACGTCAGACAATAATTCAGTCTTTGTGAATAATTTGACCCACATAAAAATTTTTCGAACTCATTGCCGTCTTATGCTTGGTATAAATCCTTAGAAAATATGGAAATAATGAAAAACGCTGCTTTTTTCTTGACAATTGTAATTATATAAACGTAAACTTATGTATAGATGTTCAAATACAAGTTTTAATAAAATTACAATAAAAAATGTACCAAATTAATTTAGTCTTTCTTCATATCAACTGTCATTTCATCTATCTCGAAGAAATATACGAATTGAATTGACAATGTACACAGTAATGGTTAACAAAAATTGAAACAATAAAATTCAGAGATATACAATTTTCTACTTCAGTCAAGCATTATTATTCAAGCACAAAAAAAATATTCAAATGATTTACAGGCAGATCAATAAGATTTAACATTTTACAGCAAGTTTATGATTATTGGATTAAGTACACTTACAATGATCTTGTACATTGATTTAGGTTCAAAACGTAATAGCGTATATTGTATCATTGAGGTATTAGGGTGATTCTGGCGAATTATGGAGCAGCTCTACCACGCTATGGTAGGGTCAGCAAAATTTAAAATGAATATTAATTTTTTTATAATTTGTTATGTATTGTGAATGGATCTATTAATTCGCTTATAACAAAGATTTCATTCCAAGTATATTTAGTTGTAGGTGGCCAATAAAACTTTTCATAGAATTAATTGCCAAGTTAGAATTGTAAATTCGTTCAAATTTTGAAAGAGAATTTATAAACGAATAAACCAGTGACTTAATTGTAAACAGTATAGTTACAAACAGCTTTGATGTCGTCCCTCGAATACATTGATCATGTTTATAATAAAAACAAATCAGTTCGAAAATTGTCTTTCTCGAAAACAAGCCATATCATATCCCAAAAGATAAATTTTACTCATTCAATTTACGTGGAACAAATCGAAGGATCCAACGTTTATTTTGAGCACTAAAATGAATAACAGTGAAAAGAAATCCGACGAAGTTGTTTCAAGAGATAATTTGAGTGAACAAGACATTGTTGTTTCAGACGACAAAAAATACATTTATGATATTTTTCAGGAGACATTTACACAAGAATCGAGTATGAAAACTCACCGAGACACAACTCACAATAATCAGAAAAATTACGCTTGCGACAAGTGCGAAAAGACATTTCAGTTTCGAAGTCATTTGAGTAGACACCAAATATCAGTACACAAAGGTTGCAAAGATAATAAAGATTTCACATGCATCAAGTGCGAGAGAAAATTTGAAAATAAATCAACTTTACTCAAACATAAAAAAATATTCCATGAAGTATTCAAAAATTACTTATGTGAAATTTGCGCGAAGACGTTTGACAATAAACATAGTTTGCTCCTGCACATAAAGACAGTACACGAAGGTTGTACAGATCATAATAGTTGTAAAGATTACGCATGTGACATATGCAAGAAAGTGTTTCGACGGAAATGGAATTTGCTTGTGCACCAAAAGACAATACACGGAGGTCGCAAAGATTTCGCATGTGACAATTGCGAGAAAAAATTTGGAGAAAAATCGAAATTAATAAGACACCAGAGGACAGTACACGAAGGTAGTAAAAATTTTGGATGTGACAAATGCGATAATAAATTTGGACATAAACAGCATTTGCTCGATCACCAACAGGCAATTCATGAAGGTCGGAAAGATTTTGCATGCGACCAATGCCAAAAGAAATTTGGACGAAAGTCGACTTTGCTTTTGCACCAAAAAACCGTCCACGAAATTCGCAGAAATTTTTCATGTGACAAGTGTGAGAAGAAATTCGGACAAAAACCGCATTTGCTTGTGCACCAAAAGACAGTTCATGAAGGTCGCATAGATTACGCATGCGGCAAGTGCGAGAAGAAATTTCGACAGAAATGGGGTTTACTCACCCACCAAAGGACAGTCCATGAAGGTCGCAAAGATTACGCATGCGGCAAGTGCGAGAAGAAATTTCAACGGAAATGGGGTTTGCTCACCCACCAAAGGATAGTCCATGAAGGTCGCAAAGATTATGAATGCAAGAATTGTGAAAAGAAATTTGGATTCAAAACGCATTTGCTCAACCACCAAAAAACAGTTCATGAAGGTCAAAGAGATTACGCATGTAACCAATGCGAGAAGAAATTCGGGGAACAAAGCAATTTGTTCAAACACCAAAAGATAGTTCACGACCGTCGAAAAGATTTTGCATGTGACAAATGCGAGATAAAATATGGACACAAATGGATTTTGATTCGGCACCAAAAGACAGTACATGGAAGTCACAAAAATTTTGCACGTGACGAGAGCGAGAAAAAATTTGAACATAATTAATTCAATTTTACTACTACACCAAAGGAAAATACTCGGAGGTTGCAAAGAGCAAACGACAATTGCGAAAAAAAATCATGATTGACAATTGTAAATATGTATAGATAGTTTTACATATGTTTTCTGAAGTTCGAATAAAAATGATTGTTTTACCTGAACTGTCATGGTGCTGTTGGTTTGTTGTCTATCTACCTGCAGTCGTTCAAGAATTTTTTTCACGTCTTTTTTGAAACTGCATTTTTTTTAAATCTCAAGTAATAATATCGCGATTTTGAATTGATCAAATCAAACATACTCTAGTGAAATATTGATGAACTTGCGGACAGATACTGATTATTTCTGCAAAGAGATAAGTCATCAGTACATGTAATATCTTTATTTAAACCAAAAAATGTTTTCTAAATTTCTTTAAAAGCTTTCATAATAATTTTTCCTTTTCTTAGTAATTTTATCAATCCAAAATCTAATATTAATATTGTTCTTATTGCATCAGGGGTACATGAGAGTTTGCGTGGGGCGCCTTTTTTTTAATCCGCCACTGGCTGCGCTGAATCCAACTTCTGTAGAGTCGGCCTGACAACTAGGCAGAAAACTACCCTACTTATTATAAATCGCCCTAGTGCAGGTGGAGGGAATGAATTTCTTCTGATATTCCCATACAGCAAATCAATTTTGAATTCTGATTTTTTCTTATTTCTTTGAATCTTACTACAATAAGAATATTATTTCTTATTTTTTATCAGAAAAAGGTATACTTATGAATCAGTTTAAAATACCTTAATATACTCATTATGCAAATTACCCAATCGAGTTTTTTTTATAATATTTTGTTTTTTTTCACAATAAGGGGAATTTTATCTTTGCAAATAAAAAAAGCAAATATTGGAAAATGAGTTCTTATTTATTACAGAACAGATTTATTACAAAATGAAAATATTAAAAAATTAATTTTTTTAATAACAAGTAATAGTATCTGTAAAATTTAATATTTGTTTCTCTCGTCATTACGACGATCGCGTCTTTGACGGCCTCCTCCATCTTGCCTATTGAAGCGCTCACGGAAGTTTCCTTGATTTCGGAAGTTTCCTATAAAGTATAAACAGTTTGATGAGTTAAGAGAAAAACATTTAATTTTTATATGTTACACATCTACTCACCTTGTTTCATCTCAAATATGCGCTCGTTTGAATCGACAAAGTTGTTGACTTTGTCTGTGAGCTGCAGAGCCATAGATTGTAGACGACTCGGTTCACTGCGATGCATCACGACAGTCTCGGAAGGTTCATCCAACGATGCCATTAGCTCCTCGTTGATGATCATTTTACTGATGATCGAATGAACAGTCGACCTTTCTAACTCGAACATCAGAGCTAAAGTTGGCATAGATAATGAATCGTACACATGAGAATAGGTGAAAAGGTAGGTTCTCAAAGCCTCCTCTTTAATGAGCTTGGTCAGCATTGCTCTAACTTTATCGGCCTGATTAAATAGATCCCAAACCTGAAAATTAAGACGATTTAAATAAAACCATTTAGGTAAGAAATTGATGAATAATTTTTCAATATAATTGAGACTAACTTTTCCATTCATTTTTTCATTGATAATGAAATTATTGCAAGCGGCCCAGTTTCCATTGCGCATAGCTTTTGAAGCAGCCACAACATGCTCTCTCATGGATTCTGGAGGTCCGACTAAGGACTGACGTTCACTCGATCGTAGTTGCTGGTAATAGGTCTTGGAAATCATTCTTTTCCTAGCATCAAACTCATGAGCTAAAAAGAAAATGCAACAGCTCAAGAAATGATTGCCCAAAAGTATATTTTTGTTTATTGAAACACTTACCAGCCATGTACGGAATTTCAATGAGCATAGCTGAAACCAGATACACACACTCAAGCACTTCCAAATTTATGTGCATGTGGAAGGGCATTTGACGCTGTTTCTCAATTTTTTCTTGCTCTTTGTTGCGCTCATGTTGTCTTTGAGGCATGAAACCTTGAGCCAAAAGTTCCTTTACTCTGCCAGTCATCATTAAATCAAGAAGGCAGTTGTGAGCATCTTTAATGTTTGCATGACGGAACGCGCAGAGCCCAAGATTAGCAACGGCTCGATTGTACAAAATTTGAGTGGCTGGATCCGAATGATGAATGTTGTCTTGCAAGTGTGACATGAGGAATAAGTCACGGGCTTTGAACCAATTATCATGAATCGCATGGTGATAAATATGAGACAAAATAGCCCTAGTCCTGAGACGATCAGTTTCATCATGGCTATAAATGTATTTACACATTTTATCCATGACTTTTACTGAGGTGGAAGCATCAGCTGGAATTTCACCCTGAAATGAAATTAGTACTACATAATTTAAATTCTTTCAACTTCCAATTATAATTTTAATTTAGTAATTACTTACCTCTTTTTGCTTAAACACAGTTGGATCACATTTGTAATATAAATGCTCTATTTTACGAATGTAAATGCGGCAAAGTTCTGATGGAACTCCTTGCCTTTCCAGATACTCTTCAACTTTATCAATTATGGTGCACACTTGATTTTCATCCTTTAGTCTAAAATATTTAAATTTAAATTGTCAAAAAAGAACAACTCATTTAATATAGATAATTAAAATGTTACCTTTCAACATATTCATTACTATGAGGGTCGCATTCTTTCAGAAGTTTGATAAATTCTTCATCTAATCTTTCTACTAATGTGAGAACGCATCCATGTATTTTGAATGGAGCATTTTCATATTCTTCTTCATCTTCAGGAATAGATTTAGATAAAGTAATATCATTGGTACTCAAGAGTAAGGTCAACATTTCCATAATGCGTTCCAAAATTCTGTAATTGGTAAATTTTGAATTTTAATATTAAGAATAGTTTTCGAAACTTTGCAGTTAGAATTTATAAGACTTACTTTGACCAATATTCTGTTTTCATAGCATCAGATACCTTTGGGTTATAATCAAAGATACTCGAGATAATGGAAAACTTAATTTTAACCAATGGAGCGGTAAGATTGTGATTTTCAGCAATTGCTTGCAACTCATGTAACAGCTCTATCTGTCCTCTTCTATCAGTCCTTTTTTTGCCTCGAGCAGCAATGATTTCATTCAGCTTTTTTAAAACAGCAGCGTTGTTAATTTCTGCATCCTTGGCAAACATTTTAGGTTTTTCTGATGGAATGGCAACACCTCCTTTAACAGTTTCCCATTCTCCTTCGCCATCATCCTCTTCTCTTTTCTTTTTTCTATCTTTTTCTTTGCGATCTTTACGATGATCTTTTTTAACCTGTTTTTGCTCATCATCTCCTCCATCCTTCTGCGTTTTTCTAAAGTAATCTGCAGCATGGGGTTTATCATCATCAGAGCTACTGGAGCTCTCATCATCAGAGCTACTACCCCAGTCTGAATCGCTGTCGCTGTCATCTTCTGCTCCTTTCTATAGAAATTATAAACATTAAATAATAATATTGAATATGGTTTTATACTTTTCAAATAAAAAGTAGCTATTATTTTCATACTTTAAACTTGGCAACATCAGGAATTGGTTCTTGTTTTTTAAAATCATTTACTTGGTCATTATCTTCATCATCAGAATCAGCCTCTTCAACTAAATAAGAATTACAATAAACATCTTTTCTAATTTATAAATGAAAAAAAAAAAAAATAAAAATATACCCATTTCCTCTTCATCATCATCATCTTTAGGTGGATTTTCCCTGAAAGCTTCTATTTCTTTTTCAAAATCTTTTTCTTTGATGTACTTTCTTAGCTTTTGACGCAAGGTTGATAAGGCTTTAGAGTTGGTTTTTGACATGCTTTTGCGCCCATCTGTGTCATTCCAAACTTCTTTGATGAAATCATCCAATTCAACTAAACAACGCAAATAGAAAGTGGGAGTTTTCCCATTTTCCACGCTAGCTATAACAGGTGCAGCCTTATTATAAGCTTTCGTCAATTCTTCCCAAGCTAGAAGAAGGAAAAATTTGTAATATATTTCATTATAAGAACAATTTGAATGAATTAAATTGATGTTCAACTTACTATTAAGCATGGGATTAATATCTTTGATTTTCTTTTGGTTTCCTATGAGTTTAATGGCATTTTTTATCTCCTCATACCTCTTCTCCTTAGCGGATCGAACAACACGCTTGGTGTCTTCCTCATCGTCACTGAACTGCTCAGTGTAATAAATAATGTTAATAAATGTTGAAAAGTATTGTTGTTATTTGTAAATAAACTCATACTTACTGTGAAAGCTGCTGCTGGTGCTCGCTGAATCTGCTCTTCCTCAGAGGAAGTATCAGATTCAGAGTCTGAACCAGTGGCAAAAAACCGACTCATGTTGACTTATACCTAAAAATAAGTATGGTTATCGTAATTATTGTTGAAATTGATTTATCTATTACTTTTAATGAATCAAAAGATCGTATCAGAATATATTTAAATTAAATACTTTATTGTTTTCTACACAGACTAAAGTTTGAAGTATTGTTTAATTTATTGGCAAACTTTTGAGAAAGTGTCTATACGGTGACCGTAACCGTACATGAAAAACGTGTTTGCGCACCACAAGGCAAAGCTGTTATGAGTTACATCGGACGGTGCAATACACGTTTTCCCATGCACGCAACGGTCGCCGCACATAGACACACTCGAACTTACGGATAATAAATTTGCAATATTATATTTTTCCTTGTTTACGTTAAATATTGTTTAGCAGAAAAGTTGACATGTGCATTCAGCAGAATACACGTTGTACGCGATACCACAGCGCCATATGCATTGAAAGTTGGTTCACGTTAAAACTACAGAGGAACAGGGAATGACTCATTTTTCTCTATTCCTCCAGTTCTTATGAGTTTATGGGACGCTCATAATGAATTGCCAGTAAACTGCAACGGGTACGATACTTTACAGACTACGCGTACCTCTGTGTTTTCGATCCTCAGAAATTCGAATATGACATTATTTTTTACCTCAACCCCCGGGTTCAGGGTGAAAATTGAGGGTAAAAGTGTTTTATGCTCATATCTCCTGATCTACGCAAGATATGAGAAAATGAATTGCACCATTCGATTTCTCGTAAAATTTTACACAGACATGCGTTATAAAATTTTCAAGTGTCGGTGTAAAATTGTCGACGATATTGAAAAAACTAAAAAATTCTGTGGTGGGGGCAGACGGCGGCGCAGAGCCGGCCGTCGCGCGGCTGCCTCGCTTTCACACGTGGCTCGCATCAAAGGCTCGCGTCGGGCCGTGTTTCGACATTCATCTATTCGAATTGCGTTCGGACTTTATAAAACAGTTTGTACAAATGACGATCTAATATATATAGACGAGGAAATAAAGCACAAAAAACGGCCAAATCTCCGATCTTTTGAGCAGTAAGTCGGATTGAGATGCGGTTTTCGGCATTCGATTCGGGAGAGCGTCTAGAAACTTTGTGAACAAAATTTATGAGGGACAAATGAAAATTTGCACCCCGGGGGTGCAATAAACGCATTTCAGGGATGCATCTTGAACTCACGACTTGGTCAATATGTGTATTTCACTAAATATCGGTAAAAATGAGTCTAATTTCTGCACTCGGGGGTTTTTGGGGTCGCTGAAAACGAATATCACAACGAAAATGTACCACGATGTACCTGGGGCCCAGGGTG
>NW_019640856.1:0-3570 GCF_000599845.2 Trichogramma pretiosum | reverse complement strand
GTGATATTCGTTTTCAGCGACCCCAAAAACCCCTGAGTAACGAGTTTCAACGAGATATCTTAAATATTACCATGAAACTCCAGGAGACGAGGTATACAAGAGTCACCCTGGGCCCCAGGTACATCGTGGTACATTTTCGTTGTGATATTCGTTTTCAGCGACCCCAAAAACCCCCGAGTGCAGAAATTAGACTCATTTTTACCGATATTTAGTGAAATACACATATTGACCAAGTCGTGAGTTTAAGATGCATCCCTGAAATGCGTTTATTGCACCCCCGGGGTGCAAATTTTCATTTGTCCCTCATAAATTTTGTTCACAAAGTTTCTAGACGCTCTCCCGAATCGAATGCCGAAAACCGCATCTCAATCCGACTTACTGTTCAAAAATCGGAGGTTGAATGCTTTATTTCCTCGACTAATATTAAGCTTCTAACGTGTAGGATGAATGTATGCGTACGCAGTGAGTTCTGGAAACATTTGAGAGTAGGATATCGGCAACAAAAGTCATGAAAAAAAAGGCGATTTTTAAACCCCCTCCCCCTTTTGTCACAGAATTTCATCAACTACAACCCCCCGCAAAAAATGATATTATATTCAATCAGGTATCCTACTTAAATAAGCGAAAATTAACAAATACATTATGTATTTGACCGATTCTCAGTGAAGTCAAAGCTATTTAAAAAGCTTTCTGATGATGTCTGACAACTATGAGTGTCGAAAAACATCGAAAAATGGTTGTTTTTGGCGATTTTACCCGTGATATCACTGTGTTTGACCATGGAAAATGAGAAATGCTCAGGGCGTGTGCAATTGAAGGTCAAGACTTTTATCATCAGTTGATTAAACCACGTTCATGGGGGGCTTTATTTTTTCACTGTGCAGTGCAGCATACTATTTACATACCCATTAGTCCGGAAATTGCATTTCTCGCTTTCTGCAAAGAAACGTCCCTTTCGTGAAGTTAGCTAAACATTAAATACCTGCATAAAGAGCCCTCGAAAGTTTGTAGGCCGACGAAGAATGGAAGAAGAAAAATTGGAGAAAGAGTAAATAAAAATTGTGTTCTGACGAGTAGCTGAATAATTAATTCATAACCGATTAGAAATAAAAATTAGAAATGTTTGTAAATGTTTATAATTGCGATCTAGAAATATTGCTAATTCTGTAAAAGCCAAAAACATTAATTAAATTTTTTAAATGTCACAGAGCATATTTATATCTATACAAGGTCGACTCTCATTTTCATTGAATACAGCAGCTTGACACACGTACATAATAACGTTTATCTATAAGGTGTGTATAATACGCGACGCTCGACTTTAACGCTAGTCTACAGGCCTTTCATTATTCATTGTTATGGTATTTACACCAGTTTTGTATGTGCTCGTGTGTGTGTTGTGTACTGTATGTACTCGGTGCATCATTAATTATTCACTCGAAAGTGTCTATCTTTACTTTCGACTTTGCTGCACTGCATACAACACAGCATGAACGACGATATTAAACAACACATAATAATAACAATGCGTAAATGGTAAAATCGACAAATTTGTGCCTGAAAAAAAAAACCGAATAAATCATTGTAATTATTTCAGACGACTTTTGCAGACATGCAAAAACCACGAAAAAAAGCAACGCTTTTTCTTCTTTCTACGCCACATTTTGCTAAAATCAAAAAACCCCTCTCTGAAAAATATCCTTCACCATATGAAATTTCCTTCCCGCAGAAGCTGAGTCAACTTCCCATTGAATCGATGGGTTACTTTTTTCTTCTAGGTGCATTTAGGTACTTAGAAAGCGAGTTACGAATTTAGCGATTCGACCGAATAATGCCGCACGCATATAATATGCACCACCCATAATCTCTCGGTCACGTCGCGCGGCAGCAGTCGATCGGCACGGAAGAGCGAAAGTTTTCGTGCGCGAACTCGCGACGATGAATCGTTGATGAGCAGCCGCGCATCGCTGACCCCTTCCCGAAGCCGTCCGCGTATTCGAACTGCATCGGGCCAGTTGTATAAATACTTTGTGGGTCAGACATCGGGGCCCAGAGTGATTCTTTTTTCTGCATAAGGTGCTCGCCCCGCGACACGATCGGCCGTGTTTTACTATTAAAAAAAAAAAGAAAAAGTCGGTAGTTTCGATCGGCATCTCGCACCCGTACTTCCGGTGGACATACCGCCACCTCCCCCCGACATGAGGCTCGTAGCAGTGGTACGAAAAAAAGCCAGCTTTAACGAAATTTTTCCCCCCTCGTGTGAATCGTGCCGTTACACATGACATATGTACGTTTAATCGTTCCGTTTTGCAGTTATCGTGTATCTCGCTGTGTTTGCCACTGCTGTCGATCGCGCAAACGTCAGCCGAGCCACGCCGCAGCAGCAGCAACAATGGAACGTCTTTCGTCAAACCTCAACCCCGCAAACTCGGGGCGGACTCGATCAAGCAATTGAAAAAGTCGCCGATCAAGTTGGAGAGACGCCAGGACGATCACGAGGGAGCAGCCGGAGATCAGCGACGCCAGGACAAGCGTACCCTGTACCAGCTGGGCTACGGCTTGCCAGAACCCCAGCCGATTTACGGCCCGCCCGTTCCCGTGGAGCAACATCACGACTTCGTACCGGGGCCGCCGCCGCCGCCACCGCCACCGCCACCGGCTCCGATCTTCGAGCCGGTGCATCATCATCATCCGGAACCCGTGCCGTTCTTCCATCAGCATCAGTCGCTTCACGCCATCGCGCCCAATCAAATAGGTGAGTGCCTGGACGTCATTGTCCCTATTTTCAGTTATGAATGCTGATATTAATAATTTTTTTTAATATACAAAATTTACTTTTTCTTAACGTAACGTAACATCTTTTTCCTTAATTTAATATTAATTAATCTTCTTTTAAAATACTACTTTATTTACATTACTCTTGATTTGATTTGTGATTAGTTCTTTGTCTTAAATTGAAGGTTTACTGGTTACTGGTTTCAAAAACTTAAAAGAATTTCAATACATTTTCAAAAGAAAAGAAAAATTAAAAAAACACCAATAACTTTTGTGATGATACTACACGAATTGAAATTAACTTTTTACGCATTCTGCAATAATTCATTTCAATAGTATTCACCGTCCCCTTACTGAGAAAATTCATTTCACACACATGCATACAGACATCTAGTTTATATAATGTACAGTTGAAACATACGAGAAACCGCAAATAATTGCCCTCGAATAATCATCGTCGCAATTCTCGATCATCGCTAGCATTGGGACCACCAGCACCGCTGCCCTATCACCCTCATCATCCAGGACTACCGTTAGCGCTACCAGCACCAGTGGCACCCGTACCAATTGCTCCGCTAGCCGCACTGCCACCACCACCACCACCGCCACCAGCACCAGCGACCATCGTGCAGACCCTGACGAGGCACGTGCCGGTGCCCGTGCTGGTGCCGAAACCCTTTCCCGTGGCCGTGGAGAAGCTCGTGCACGTGGACAGGCCGGTGCCGGTCGAGGTGCCCGTGCCCAGGCCCTATCCTGTCGCCTATCCCGTGGAGAAGTTCGTCAAGGTCGACCGGC